>NC_139683.1:1431296-1610700 GCF_964106915.1 Podarcis gaigeae | reverse complement strand
TGTCCTCTGTCGTCCCCTTCTCCTTCTGCCCTCCATCTTTCCCAACATCAGATGTGAACGCAGCTCTCTCCCAGGTATTATTGCAACACTCTAACCACTACACCACACTGCCTCCCATACTCTGAAGAGTAAATATAGATAAACCAGTCCCCCAGGAGGCATGGAACAGAGAGCTGATCCCTAGATGCAGGATACCTGCAGCTAGAGTCGATAATCAGATAATACTAATATTATTTACTTTGATATTTTAACCCATGTGCAATGGGACTCATTCTTTATTTTACGGTCTCAGTATTCATCTTTTAATTTTCATCTGTTAGAAGAGTTTCTTTCTGGCTTTATATACATTATAAAATGAAAATCTCCACAAAACTAACTAAATTACTAGATGCCGGAGATTTACCTGTGTGGGAGTGGAACCAAATACTTGAGTCGCTGCGGACATAATCTTGGGTGAACATGCAAATAACCCACCCAAGCTGAGCCTGATTTTCACATGGAAGGGTGTTTTGTGTGTGCACAGGGTGTGTATGTGTGTCTTTGTGTAATCGGTGCCCCCTCCAACTTTACTGGCTGCCCACCCAGCCAAATCCTCAGTCTCCCATCCCTGCCTTTTATGCCTCTTGACCCCCTGGGTTGGGAATGTCGTTTTCCCCAGATCTCCCCAACTCCTTCCACGCATGCGTGAGTTCATCCAAAGGTCTGCACATTTTTCATGGTCCATTGTCTGTCGGTTGCGGAGACTAAGTGATGGAAATTGGGTCCTCCGTGAGGCTTCTGCGAGGAGCCGTGCAACGACCAGTGGGTGAGCGGCTTCTGGGAAGAGCTGCGGAGGACATAAAAGTTCTGCAGGATGTGACATGCTGCAAGCTGTCTCTTTTCCACCCTGAAGTCCTGTCACTCTGGGGGGAGAGAACAGAAAGGGCTGGGATTCTTCAGAGGGAAAGAATTTCAGTCGGCGTTGACAGGCCAGAGAATGTGATGCCCGTGGCTTATTTTTGTCTCTTGAAGGGGAATAGCTAATGGCTGTTTCGGAGAGAGGCGGAGGAGCAGCGACAGGAAGAAATGACTGCATGCAGAGTATAGCTCAGTCGGTAGAGAACAAGGCTCTCAGGGTCACGGGTTTGAGTCCTTGTTGTTGTTTAGTCGCTTAGTCCTGTCCAACTCTTCGTGACCCCCTGGACCAGAGCACGTCAGGCCCTCCTGTCTTCCACGGCCTCCTGCAGTTGGGTCAAACTCATGCTGGTAGCTTCAAGAACACTGTCCCACCATCTTGTCCTCTGTTATCCCCTTCTCCTTGTGCCCTCCATCTTTCCCAACATCAAGGTCTCTTCCAGGGTGTCTTCTCTTCTCATGAGGTGGCCAAAGTCTTGGAGCCTCAGCTTCAGGATGTGTCCTTCCAGGGAGCACTCAGGGCTGATTTCCTTCAGAATGGAGAGGTTTGATCTTCTTGCAGTCCATGGGACTCTCAAGAGTCTCCTCCAGCACCAGAATTCAAAAGCATCCATTCTTCGGCGATCAGCCTTCTTTATGGTCCAGCTCTCACTTCCATACATCACTACTGGGAAAACCATGGCTTTAACTATACAGACCTTTGTTGTCAAGGTGATGTCTCTGCTTTTTAAGATGCTGTCTAGGTTTGTCATTGCTTTTCTCCCTAGAAGCAATCGTATTTGAATTTTGTGACTGCTGTCACCATCTGCAGTGATCATGGAGCCCAAGAAAGTAAAATCTCTCACTGCCTCCATTTCTTCCCCTGTTATTTGCCAGGAGGTGATGGGCCCAGTGGCCATGATCTTTGTTTATTTAACATTGAGCTTCAGACCATATTTTGGGCTCTCCTCTTTCACCCTCATTAAAAGGTTCTTTAATTCCTCCTCACTTTCTGCCATCAAGGTTGTGTCATCTGCATATCTGAGGTTGTTGATATTTCTTCCGGCAATCTTAATTCTGGCTTGGGATTCATCCAGCCCAGCCTTTTGCATGATGAATTCTGCATATAAGTTAAATAAGCAGGGACTGGGCAAAGGATTCCTGCATTACAGGGGGTTGGACTCTGCAGTTCTATGTTTCTATTATAGCGAACCTCCTCATCACGCAGTGGGAGTCCGTGGCAAAACTCTTTGACACCTGAGATCTCTGCTTCTTGTCCTGTGACTGTAATACCTTTTAAACTGCTTTTAATACCAGGTTTTAATCTGATGCAACCTGCCCAGGGTCCTTAGGGTGAAGGGAGGGTAAGAAACTAAGAAGATCCTTGCTGGATCAAGTCCAGCATCCTGTTTTCACAATGGCCAGCCAGATAACTCTCTCCACCATGATTTTGCCAAAGAAATAAAATACAGTGGTACCTCGGTTTACGAACTTAATCCGTTCCGGAAGCCCGTTCTTAAACTGAAGCCGTTCTTAAACCGAGGCGCGCTTTCCCTAATGAGGCCTCCCGCTGCTGGGGCCCTTCCACCGTTCGGATTCCGTTCTTACACCAAAGTAAAGTTCTCAGACCAAGACACTATTTCCAGTTTTGTGGAGTTTGTAAACCGAATCGTTCTTAAACTGGACTGTTCTTAAACCGAGGTGCCACTGTAAATAAATCATATAAATGATCATTGCCTGGAAGGCCACATTCAGGGACCTTCTGAGGTGACGGTTGTTGATCTGCCTCAGCAAATCCTTTGGGTGTCATCTACGCAGCCTGCAACTTGAGCAGTCAATAAATGCCTTGTTTCTCTGACCCGAATGCTTGACCTACTCAGGCATGCTCCGCGCGCACTATGGATTTATCACACACAACTGCTGCAGAATAGAACGTTTGCCCATGTAAACAGACACATGTAACCATTATCACATGTATTTTAAAAATGCATGTATATTTCACATTATTCTTTCTTGCGTTCGAGTGCTTTCCTTCCAGGAAGTCCAATAAAGTGTGAGGTGACCGTAGTGTCTGATGCTTGGGAGCTTGTTGCTTCTACTCAGTGTTAGGAGAAAGGTACTCTGTGCATGCTCAGAGGTACCATTTTTATTCATGCATCAGATTATTGCACAGGTGGGGAACTTCAGGTCCAGGTGCCCAAGCCTCCTTATCAGACCCTTTGACCACTGTACTCACTGGCCCTGTGTGGCCCCGCAAATATTTTTGCCTGCTTGGATAATGTGCTGATAATGCCCTGTGTTTGTCTGTAAGGAGAATATAGAAGTGTGAGAGAATTTGTAGAAACTAGTAACATTCCTACCCCTGCCCATTTTCCCTCGAAAGGTAGCCCGGAAAGGAATTCAACCTTCAGACAGAAAAAGATCTCCTAGTGGCATTAAAAAAATATTTCAGAGCTAAGACAGGCTCAAATCAGTCCCGCTGGACAGCCGCCGTTCCTGCAAGACCTCTTTATTTCCCTGCCCTTTAAAGTATTTATTCCCACATCTCTGCTGCATCCCGGAGGGCAGATGCTCCGTCAGTTGCTTGCCATGTGTGGAGAGGAGCGATAAATCTGGATCTGCTCATCCACAGGCAGAGGCCTCTGACAAACAGGCCCATCGCTCAGTGATGCGGTTTCCATGGCGCCTGTTGCCGTGGAAACGGAGCTGCTTCCCGACTAGGGTGGCCAGGCAGCTACAGCTGACTGAAAGGGGGGCATTTGAGGCCTGTCTGCTAGAGAGACACTGACTGTGTGTGAATAAATGAACTCTGGGTCATTCCTCAGTTACATGCACCCTGTCATTTAAATGCATGCAAATTCACAACTGCCTCTGCTTTGACTTTAAATACAAGGAGAGAGGAACACCCCCACAATCTCTGTCACTGACAGAGCAATTGACTCTGTCAAGGAAAGTGGAGAGGTATCGGTGTTTGTGACAGCTTCCATTTCTAATGCTCCTTTCCCTGCCTGGAGTGACGGTTGGTTTGGCAGAAGCCCATCAGAGAATCCCTGCCAGGAAAGGGCCCCTAATTGTAGGACAAATGAAGCGTCGGAGCCAGGAGTGGGGGGGGGGGATTGTTTGGGAATGGGCACAAATCCTAGAGAAGCTGACGTTGGGGGTGGGGACAGGGTGAGGCCAGACGTCGCTGGTTAATTTTCCAACGCCATGATTTCCTCACGTACGCACCTCACGGACAACTCTAAGGCCCTGTGGCCCCTGCTGAGAACATAAGGAGTACCTTTTGGATCAGGCCAGGGGCCCATCTAGTCCATTGTCCTGTTCTCACGGGGTCCAGCCAAAGGGAAACCTGCAAGCAGGATTCGAACACAAGAGCAACTCTGCCTTCCTGGGGTTTTCAGCAACTGGCCTTCAGAAGTATTGCTGTATTACTATATTATTATTAGTTACAGATAGGTAGCCGTGTTGGTCTGCCATAGTCAAAACAAAATAAAAAAATTCCTTCCAGTAGCACCTTAAAGACCAACTAAGTTAGTTCTTGGTATGAGCTTTCGTGTGCATGCACACTGGTATCTGAAGAAGTGTGCATGCACACGAAAGCTCATACCAAGAACTAACTTAGTTGGTCTTTAAGGTGCTACTGGAAGGAATTTTTTTTATATTATTATTATTATTATTATTATTATTATAGCCATCGATAGCCCTCTCCTCCTCCATGAATCTGTCTCATTCTCTTTTAAAAGCCACCTAGGTTGGTGGTCATACAGTAAGATGAAATAGAATAGAATACTGAGAGAAAGGTAACGTAGAAAGATGTGGGATGTGGTCCACAGGTAGCAGACAAGTACGACATTCCTTGTAACGCTGGAGTGGACATGCAAGGGAATGTTTGGTCCAGCTAGTCAAAACTTCCTGTTCCTCCTGGCCTGGAGCATCCTTCCTCTTGCATGTGACCAGAGGTGGGCGTGGCCTTACCTGTCCAGGTAACAAAAGGATGAGTCATGCAGCACTCCCTTCCTTTTTCATCATTCTCCTTTCGTCTGCTTCCAGTTAGGACTGCTATGTTGGTTTTCAGCCAACAGCAGAACAAGTTGTTGTTGTTGTTTGGTCATGTCCGACTCTTCATGACCCCCTGGACCAGAGCATGCCAGGCACTCCTGTCTTCCACTGCTTCCCGCAGTTTGGTCAAACTCATGCTGGTAGCTTCCAGAACACTGTCCAAACATCTTGTCCTCTGCCATCCCCTTCTCCTTGTGCCCTCCATCTTTCCCAACATCAGGGTCTTTTCCAGGGAGTCTTCTCTTCTCATGAGGTGCCCCAAGTCTTGGAGTCTCAGCTTGAGGATTTGTCCTTCCAGGGAGCACTCAGGGCTGATTTCCTTCAGAATGGAGAGGTTGGATCTTCTTGCAGTCCATGGGACTCTCAAGAGTCTCCTCCAGCACCAGAATTCAAAAGCATCCATTCTTCGGCACAGGTTTTTTCCCCATTTGGGGTAAATCCACATGTTGCTATTTGTAACTTTAAGTCTTTAAGCCTGCCTTCAGGATTGATACTGTGAACAGTCATACCTCATGTTACGTCCGCTTCATGTTACGTTCTTTCAGGTTACGTCCTGCTGCGACCCGGAAGTACCAGAAAGGGTTACTTCCGGGTTTCGCCGCTTGCGCATGCGCAGAAGTGCAAAATGACGGCATGCGCATGCGCAGAAGCGACGGATCGCAACCTGCGCATGCGCAGATGCGCCGCTGCGGCTTGCGCTCTATTCATGTTGCAAACGGCCCTCCGGAACGGATCCCGTTCACAATCAAAGGTACCACTGTACTTGCTGAAAGTGAGTAAACTTACTTTTCATTGACTATGAATAGGATTGTGCTGTCTTTATTCTTTTAAGAGGGATTTAAAGGGAACTTACCAGGAACTATACAATTCAATCTGAGACAGACTGAGTTGTATAATAGTGAGAGGCTTCCACGAGCCTGCAACCAGCTATTTGCTGTGCGTGAGAAAGGGAATGTAACTCTGTTACATAAGGAACTTGCTGGTGCAAGTTAGGAAGGATATTAATAAACACTATATCCTCTCTTGCTACCCTGAACATTCCCACAAAAGAAAGATAAGTACAGTGGTACCTCGGGCTAAGTACTTAATTCGTTCCGGAGGTCCGTTCCTAACCTGAAACTGTTCTTACCCTGAAGCACCACTTTAGCTAATGGGGCCTCCTGCTCCCGCCGCGCCGCCAGAGCACGATTTCTGTTCTCATCCTGAAGCAAAGTTCTTAACCCAAGGTAATATTTCTGGGTTAGCGGAGTCTGTAACCTGAAGCGTATGTAACCCGAGGTACCACTGTAAAAGTGACTTCTAACTATCCATCCCAGTATGGTTTTCCCAGTAGTGATGTATGGAAGTGAGAGCTGGACCATCAAGAAGGCTGATCACCAAAGAATGGATGCTTTTGAATTCTGGTGCTAGAGGAGACTCTTGAGAGTCCCATGGACTGCAAGAAGATCCAACCTCTCCATTCTGAAGGAAATCAGCCCTGAGTGCTCCCTGGAAGGACAGATCCTGAAGCTGAGGCTCCAAGACTTTGGCCACCTCATGAGAAGAGAAGACTCCCTGGAAAAGACCCTGATGTTGGGAAAGATGGAGGGCACGAGGAAAAGGGGACGACAGAGGACGAGATGGTGGGACAGTGTTCTCGAAGCTACCAGCATGAGTTTGACCAAACTGCGGGAGGCAGTGGAAGACAGGAGTGCCAGGCGTGCTCTGCTCCAGGGGGTCACGAAGAGGCGGACACGACTAAACGACTAAACAACAACAAACTATCCATCCATTAGGTGTGCCAGCAAGTCTTCTTCATAATAGCCTGATTTTCAATCTAGAGAGATATCCATTTATTCCTCCCTCTGCTGATGTTTCCCAGTGTTCAGACCAGGCATCACAGATTCCTTGCTGTTCCTTTCCATCTAAGACCGTGATTACCAACGTGAGGCACACGCCCCACAGGGGAAATTCGAGAATGAGTTATTAACAATTAATGGCCTTTTAGGTTTCCTCCATGTGAATAGGCACTCACTTTTTGAAGTACTGAATTAAAAGGACCCCTGGAAGGGATGGGAGAAAGTCAGGAAGATTCAGCGCATCTCAATATTTGGACTTTGTACTGTTTTATGTTGTATATTATATCTTTGAAAATCAATTAAAAATTATGAAAAAGTTCACTTTTTGAATAATACAAATTATATGTCACGGGGGGAGATCAGGATTTTAGAGATGCTTAGCTGGGGCATGGGCAAAAAAAGGTTGGGAATAATAATAATAATAATAATAATAATAATAATTTATTATTTATACCCCGCCCATCTGGCTGGGCTTCCCCAGCCACTCTGGGCTGCTTCCAAAAAAATACAAATAAAAAAAATACTGTAATCCATCAAACATTAAAAGCTTCCCTAAACATTCTCCATTTCTTGTTGCTATATATTTTTAAAGATGTTCTTACACTATGTCTCCTGTTGCTTCCACCCCACCTAGGACTGCAAAGCTTTTTCCATGGAGCAATCAAGGAGGACGAAGAAAGCCCTGAGCAAAGACCCCTGGAAGGAGATGAGTGAACTGGACAGTAAGTCACCCGGACCCCTCTCTGTCTGCCCCCCACCTCCAGCAGCAAAAGTTAGGGTAGCCCAGAATGGTTGGCTAGTCCCAAAGTCTTCCTGTCCTCCCTAAGGGGGCCTTGTATATGTGGGAACGTTCAGGGAGGCAGGAGAGTTTATACTGTTTATTAATATCCTTCCTAACTTGCGCTAGCAAGTTCCTTTATGTAGCAAAGTTACATCCCCCTTTTTACATGCACAGTAGATAGCTGATTGCAGGCTCGTGTGAGCCTCTCACTATTACAGTGGATGCTCGGGTTGCAAACGTGATCCGTGCGCGATGCACATTCGCAACCTGCAGCATTTGCAATCTGCGTTAACGCAGGCGAAAGTAGCGATTCAGTGCTTCTGTGCATGTGCAAAGCGCGATTTAGCACTTCTGCGTGTGCGTGACCGCCAAAACCTGGAAGTAACCTGTTCCAGTATTTCTGGGGTTTGGTGGTCCGCAACCCGAGAAAGCGCAACTTGAAGTGGCTGTAACCCGAGGTATGACTGTATACAATTCCCTTTGAATCCTTCTTAAAAGAATAAAGGCGCCACAATCTTACTCAAAGTCAATAAAATAAGTTTACTTACATCAGTTCACGGTTGGATCCCTGAAGGCAGACTTAGCTACAAACATGTACATGCGGATCTACCCCATATGGGGGAATAATCCCAGTGCTTCTGCTAGCTGAGAGCTAGCAGAGAAGTCCTAGCTGGTCATACGAAGAAGGAAGTCAAAAAGAGAGAAGTGTGCTGCATGACTCGTCCTTTTGTTACCTAGACAGGTAAGGCCACGCCCACCTTCTATCACATGCAAATGTAAGGATGCTCCAGCCAGGAGGAACAGAAAGTTTTGACTGGCTGGACCAAACATTCCCTCGTATGTCTTCCCCAGTATTTCAAGGAATAATAATAATAGTAGTAGTAGTAGTAATAATAGTTTTATTTATATCCTGCCCTCCTCAGCCGAAGCTGGGCTCAGAGCAGCTAACAACAGTAAAAGTAACACAATGTTCTAAAATCAATTCCTTCTAAAATCAATTCAAAATCTAATTCATGGCGACCATTGGGCTAGAGTTCTGTGAGGATTACCAAAGGAGGGGGGTCAGACTGTGCCTTGGCCAAAGGCCTGGTGGAACAGCTCCGTCTTGCAGGCCCCGCGGAAAGATATCAAGTTCCACTGGATCGGGGGCACGGCTGAAAAAGCCCTGGCTCTGGTTGAGGTCAGTCTAACCTCCCTGTGGCCCGGGATCTCCAAGATGTTTTTGTTTGAAGAAGGTCCTCCGTGGGACATACCAGGAGAGGCGGTCCCGTAGGGACAAGGGTCCTAGGCCGTATAGGGCTTTAAAGGTTAAAACCAGCCCCTTGAACCTGATCCTGTACTCCACTGGGAGCCAGTGCAGTTGATATAGCACTGGGTGAATGTGGTCCCGCAGAGAGGACTCCGTAAGGAGTCTTGCAGTGGCATTCTGCACCCGCTAGAGTGTTGTACTTGACTGCCTCTCATGGATCACACCCCACAGTTTAAGGATGGAGTCATCCTCATCATTAATAGGGCAACTGTCCCGTCCAATGTGCAGCGATTTGGGAATCAGCCCAGGTGTTTGACTGTCCATACATCTTGGGAGAGACTCTGTGCTGCTGGGCTCAGACCCCAGGTCTTGGGTTGGGACACAGCCACTCCCCACCATCTCTCCCCACTCAGGAACAAAACGGGCTTTCTGATGGGGAGGGTCAACCCCTGAGAGAGGATGCTGCCGGTTGGTGCCTTTTCTCCCTGGCCAGGGGTCTCTTCTCTTGGCAGGCAGCTCAGAGAGCGACAGAAGCAACAATACAGAGGAAGAGGAGGAAGAGGAGGAAGGCCTTGGGTTGGGGGACACTCCGACTCCGCTCACAGAGTTCCGGTCCCTCAAGGCGGAGGCTGCTGTGAAGACCCTCCTTGGGGAAAAAGACCCGGCCAGTGGAAAGGTGAGTGCCCCCACCCCAAATCCATTTCACTTCTGTTCTGCGGTGGTGGAACGGGGGGAAGTGGCCTTGTGGAAAACATTAAATTAAATATGGAGTTAAAATGATTGGATGGATAAATATACGATGGGGGACACCTGGTTTGCCAACAGGACATGTGGAAAGGATCTAGGACAGGCGTCAGTAAATTTTTTCAGCCGTGGGCCAGTCCACTGTCCCTCAGACCTTGTAGGGGTCTATATTTTGGGGGGGAAATGAACTGATTCGTCCTCTGTCGTCCCTTCTCCTTGTGCCCTCCATCTTTCCCAGCATCAGGGTCTTTTCCAGGGAGTCTTCTCTTCTCATGAGGTGGCCAAAGTCTTGGAGCCTCAGCTTCGGGATCTGTCCTTCCAGTGAGCACTCAGGGCTGATTTCCTTAAGAATGGAGAGGTTTGATCTTCTTGCAGTCCATGGGACTCTCAAGAGTCTCCTCCAGCACCAGAATTCAAAAGCATCCATTCTTTGGCGATCAGCCTTCTTTATGGTCCAGCTCTCACTTTCATACATCACTACTGGAGAAAACATAGCTTTAACCAGGGGTCAGCAAACTTTTTCAGCAGGGGGCCGGTCCACTGTCCCTGAGACCTTGTGAGGGGCTGGACTATATTTTTTTGGGGGGAAATATGAACAAATTCCTATGCCCCACAAATAATCCAGAGATGCATTTTAAATAAAAGCACACATTCTACTCATGTACAAACATGCTGATTCCTGGACCATCCGCGAGCCGGATTTAGAAGGCGATTGGGCCGCATCCGGCCCCCGGGCCTTAGTTTGCCTACCCATGAGTTGGGGTGTAGGAAAAGAGGAAAACTAAGAGGGGATAGGATAGCCATCTTCAAATATCTGAAGGGCTGTCTCAGGGAAGATGGAGCAAGCTTGTTTTCTCTTGCTCTGGAGGGTAGGACTCGAACCCATAGCTTCAAGTCAGAAGAAAGGAGATCCCAACTAAACATCAGGAAGAAATTTCTGGTGGTAAGAGCTGTTTGACAGTAGGACAGATTCCCTCCAAAGGTGGCGGGCTCTGCTTCATTGGAATTTTTTTAGCAGAGGTTGGCTGGCCACGTGTTGAAGGTTCTTTAGCTGTGATTCTTGCATTGCAGTGGGTTGAGCTAATAATAATAATAATAATAATAATAATAATAATAATAATAATTTATACCCCGCCCTCCCCTACCAAGACCAGGCTCAGGGCAGCTAACAACCGATATAAAAACAAATTGGTTGAAATACAACTTAAAAACAAGATTAAAACCTTAAAATGCAGCCTCATTTCAATGGAAACTCAAATCAAAAACTTTTTTGGAGATGAAAACATCAGGTCTTCACCAAGGCTAACTATCCAGACTGGTCCTACGTGGGCCAGAAAAAGCCAGGGAAGTCCCCAAATAGGAGTTCCATCACAGAAGGAGAAAGGAGAAAGGAAAAAGGAAAGAGGGGAAGGGGATCAAGTTGATTCCAAGCCAAAGGCCAGGCGGAACATCTCTGTCTTACAGGCCCTACGGAAAGAAATCAGATCCTGCTAGATTTGGGTTCCACTCCAACTCCAGAGTTATATGATTCTCTACAATATGTTTCTGTTTTTCTGACCTTTCTCTTGTCTCCCGCCCTGCTCTCCTCCTCGGGTCCTGCTCCGTCCCGTCACCAGCCTCCCGAGTCGCCTCTCCTCTCAGTGATCTCCCACCTCCTCTCCTTCCTGGAGCATTATGCGCAGATGCAGCAGCTGCAAGAGCAGGCCGGTGAGTATCGCTCCCGCCTGCGCAAGGAGGAGAGTCGGCGCCGCAAGCAGCTGAGGGGTCTGAAGAGGGCCTATCGCCAGCGGGTGAAGGACAAGCTGAGTCTCATCGAGAGCCTGGAAGGCGTCATCTCTGAGCAGCAAGGCTTGCTGGAGAAGATGCACGAAGGTGAGCCCAGGTGCCGTCCCCATGCACAGTAGGGACTCAGCCACATTAGCCAAAAAAGCAGCGTTTTAAATGCATTATAAGCATGCAACACTAGATGGTGCTGTAGAGCAAAAAACTTCTGTATGTGATTTTGCATAGAGATTTTTTATTTTGTTATAACAATTTAATTTATGACTTATTTATAGCGGGGGTTTTCCTGCGTGAAGATCCACTCTAGGTTCCTCACTGGGGTGACAAACACCCTCCCCACCAAGTGCCCCTATTTTCCAGGGACAATCCCAGATTTACAGAAGCCATCTCGGTTTCTGATTTGATCCCAAAATGTCCTGCTTTTCCCATCTTCATCAGAGAAATGTTGGTGTGGATGGGGCGGGCCACTGATCTGCCTCTCTGTCCCCTGTATATTTTGCAATATTTTGCAGATTAGTTGCACTGCAGAAGGCATGCTGGGGAGACCACACATTCAAGAAACGCAAAATAACTTTTGCTAGGTTTTAAGAATGAAAACAAAAACTCATTTTACACTAAATTACAATATATCAATAAGCATGATCCACCAGGGTACTGAGAGAGCGACATGCTGCTCTTTATATATCATACCCAACAGCTTAATTACCACAACGTAACAGCACCTGCTATACTGCTTCACAGCTGTAAGTTATTTGCTCTGGCCTTTAAAGAAATACGCATCTTGCGGAACAATAATGGACCTTCAAATTTAAAGAGACCATTCAACAAATAGAAGCTGCAGCCTACATTCCTAAACTTCAGTGTATGTTAAAATACCACTTGTGTTTAAAAAAAGCTTTCAGAGCTTTGCCCTGCATCTTTCTCTGGTATTCTACTTTTTGTTAAATGCCACCAGTACATTCAAATGTGTGTTGGGTCATTCCTGTTTCCACTGAACAGAAATTACATTTTAAAACCTCGCCTGCCTTTTCTGTGATTTCGGTGTTGCCCGTGTCATGTTCTTCATCTCTTTCCACCCACACAAAGTTTACCGTTGCAAACAGCTTAGCATTCTTTTAATTAATCTACAATCTTCATTTTTAAAAAAATTACGCGCTTCATTCTGATAGGAAGAGGTGCTCACAGTAGTACATTAAAAGTATAGCAAGTTGCCCCTCTTGTGACTGTTGCCTAATGCGACTATTAAATTGCATGTTGTGTTAGAATCGTTCAAAGCCAAGCTTGTGATAATATATCTATGCAAAGACTGTGAATTTTTTAAAATTAGAAATTTAAGGGCTGGTGACCTGTTTAGGGAAGTTTTTATTATTTAATGCTGTATTGTTTTTAACACTCGATTGGAAGCCGCCCAGAGTGGCTGGGGAAACTCAGCCAGATGGGTGGGGAATAAATAATAAATTATTAGCTGGGAGTTGAGGGCATTGTCATACAGTGGTTCCGCTCCTTCCCCCTGTGCTGTGTTCAGAAAGTGGTGGGGGGGGATGAGTGTTCAGACCCCTGGGCTCTCACTTGTGGGGTGCCTCAGGGTTCTGTCCTCTTCCCCATGCTCTTCAACATCTACATGCAGCCGCTGGGAGAGATCATCAGGGGGTTTGGGCTGGGTGTCCATCAATATGCGGATGATACCCAGCTCCACCTCTCTTACAAATCAGAACCAGTGAAGGAGGTGAAGGTCCTGTGTGAGTGTCTGGAGGCGGTTGGAGGATGGATGGCGGCTAACAGATTGAGGTTGAATCCTGACAAGACAGAAGGACTGTTTTGGGGGGACAGGAGGCGGGCAGGTGTGGAGGATTCCCTGGTCCTGAATGGGGTAACTGTGCCCCTGAAGGACCAGGTGCGCAGCCTGGGAGTCATTTTGGACTCACAGCTGTCCATGGAGGCGCAGGTTAACTCTGTGTCCAGGGCAGCTGTCTACCAGCTCCACCTGGTACGTAGGCTAAAACCCTCCCTGCCCGCAGACTGTCTTGCCAGAGTGGTGCATGCTCTGGTTATCTCCCGCTTGGACTACTGCAATGAGCTCTATGTGGGGCTACCTTTGAAGGTGACTCGGAAACTACAACTAATCCATAATGCGGCAGCTAGACTGGTGACTGGGAGTGGCCGAGACCACATAACATCAGTCTTGAAAGACCTACACTGGCTCCCAGTACGTTTCTGAGCACAATTCAGAGTGTTGGTGCTGACCTTTAAAGCCCTAAACGGCCTCAGCCCAGTATACCTGAAGGAGCGTCTCCACCTCCATCATTTTGCCCGGACACTGAGGTCCAGCTCCGAGGGCCTTTTGGCGGTTCCCTTGCTGCGAGAAGCCAAGTTACAGGGAACCAGGCAGAGGGCCTTCTCGGTGGTGGCGCCCTCCCTGTGGAACGCCTTCCACCAGATATCAAAGAGAAAAATAACCACCAAATTTTAGAAGACATCTGAAGGCAGCCCTGTTCAGGGAAGCTTTTAATGTTTAATAGGTTATTGTATTTTAGTGTTTTGTTGGGAGCCACCCAGAGTGGCTGGAGCAGCCCAGCCAGATGGGTGGGGTATAAATAAATTATTATTATTATTATTATTATTATTATTATTATTATTATTATTATTGGCATGGAAGGAGGCCAGATGTCAGAATCATAGAACTTGAGAGTTGGCAGGGACCCCCTGGCCTTTGGCTTGGAATCTTCCGTTGAGATTCTGCATTGTCGCGGGTTGGGCTGGATGATCTTTGGGTGTCCTAAGATTCCTTGCGGCGGCATCTCCAGGGGCTCTATCCCTTCTCCTCCTCTGTCTCAGGGGTGAAGCTACCTTCAGCCTGCCTGCTCTACCCAGTGGCATCGACCGGGGTGCACCAGCTGGTGGAGTCCATCAACACCCTCCAGGGCGAGCGGAGCCGGCTGTCAGAAGAGGTGACAGGCCTCCGTCAGCAGGCGGAAGTGCGGGAGAGAGAGAAGCAGCGGCTGGCCGGGAATTTCCACCATCAGGTGAGGTGGAGGGCCGGGGGGGCGTTGGGGGTGGTCGCCAGGGGCCGGGTCTCGCTGCCTTCTGGGTGCCTTTGTGCCCAGTGGCTCCCATCGTCCCTGAACGTCAGCCAAGCTAGCCACCGAGGCTGCTGTGAAATGGGGCCCATACAGAAAGGGCTTCTTTGCTCAGCATGTAGTTAAACGGCGGAACTCCCTGCCACTGGAGTCAGTGCTGGTCACCAACCAAAGGCGCTTTAAAAGAGAATTGGAGGAGGAGAGGGCTATTTGAGTGGCTGGGAAATCCAGCCAGGTGGGCACTGTATAAATAATATAATTATTATTACTACTACTACTACTTAGGGCCCTGGTATTTACAGGGCCGCTTCTCCTGGTCTGCCCCGCAGAGGACCTTAAGGTCCATGAATAACCATAGTTTAGAGGTCCTGGGCTCTAAGGAAGTTAGATTATCCTCCCCCAGGGACAGGGCCTTCTCAGTGGTGGCTCCGACCTGGTGGAAAGCTGTGTCCCACGAGACCAGGGCCCTGCAGGATGTAACCTCCTTCTGCAGGGCCTGTAAGACAGAGCTATTCCGCCTGGCTTTCATTCTGAACTTAGCCTGATCTTTTATTCCTCTTCCTTCCCTCCCTCTCCTTTTTTATGAAGATCACCCACTCTGAGACCCCACAGCTAATTCTCCCCTGGTCTCCTCGCTGGCCCAAGTAGGACCAATTCAGCCAGCTAGCCCTGGGGATCATCTAATGTTTATTGGATGGATTCCCCCCCTTAATTGATTTTTGGTTTTATTGTTATTCACTCTTTATACTGTATTTTATGCTGTTTTCTGTAGCATCAATTAAGTGTTTTAAATTTGTTGTTAGCCGCCCTGAGCCCGGTTTTCTGAACTAGGAAGGGTGGGGTATAAATAATAAATTTTATTATTATTATTATTACTACTACTACTGTTGGCGGCTACTAGCCACAAGGGCTGCACTCTGCCTTCTTTTTGCTCAGCTGCCCAGTCTGGTTGCACCCCAGAGAGGCAGGGATTTTTGAACTGCACTTCCTGCATTACAAGGGGGGTTGGTCTAGAGGACCTTTAGGGATCCCTTACCACCCTGCGGTTTTCTGATTCAATAATAATAATAATAATAATAATAATAATAATTTTTTATTATTTTTTAAATATTTTTATTGAGTTTTCCACTTAAATCATATTCACATTTTGTTACATAATTCTGTGACTTAATATATTACTCTGTAAGAGCATCAACCTCCTTCGCTCTTTCGGACTTCCCCATAACTTTCCATATTCTTCGCATTTCTATAAGCACTTAATTACCCGTTGTCAAATTATAATGTTTCACCTTATTATCCGTAAATCACCTCCTTATATTTACATTACAAAACATTTCAATTCAAGCCTACAAACGTTTTCAAATGTTTACAATTTTCTTAATGATAAATTTTATTTATACCCCGCCCTCCCCGGCCAGAGCTGGGCTCAGGGCGGCTAACACCAATACAGTAAAATCACAGTAAAAACATAATGACCCCCCCCCCAAAAAGCCAATTTAAAATACAGGTTGAAATGCAATTTAAAATGCAGCCTTATTTTAAAAGTCGCCGATAGATCAAGACCATAAGGGGAGGGAAACATAAGGGTCAGACCGAGTCCAAACCAAAGGCCAGGTGGAACAGCTCTGTCTTGCAGGCCCTGCGGAAAGATGTCAAGTCCTGTACGAAGGAGACCCTGATGAGATGAGGTGGGTCTGTTTCCTGCCTTTACCCAAAGAGTGGGGTTTGAGGGATCGTGGGGCAGAGGGAGGGTGACTTTCCTCTTGTTCCTTCCACACCAGATCCAGGGGCTGAAGCAACAGATCCAGGAGCGCGAGGAGGAGCTGGAACGGCTTCGCATGGGCACGGTGAGGAGAACTGGACCCCCTTCCCCCCCGTGGCCCTCGCACTCGGGACCGGGGAGAACTGAGCCTGGGTATTGGGGCAGCACCCATAGCAGGGGGTGGGGAATAGTGCAGGACCTCTTTTGAAACAGAGGTGAGATGGCCCTCTGCCAGGGATTCCTTTTGTGGGAATGTTTGGGGATGCAGGAGAGGATATATTGTTTGATTGTAGCCTTTCCAACTTTCACAATTTAGCAGAGTAACATTCCCCTTTTTAAACTCACAGTGGATGCGTTTGCTCAAGCTCGTTAAAGCCTCTATAATAACTGTTCTGGTAGGTAAAGGTAAAGGGACCCCTGACCATTGGGTCCAGTTGCGGCCGACTCTGGGGTTGCGGTGCTCATCTCGCTTTATTGGCCGAGGAAGCTGGTGTACAGCTTCTGGGTTATGTGGCCAGCTCTGGCGAACCAGAGCAGCGCATGGAAACGCCATTTACCTTCCCGCCAGAGCGGTACCTATTTATCTACTTGCACTTTGGTGTGCTTTTGAACTGCTAGGTTGGCAGGAGCAGGGACCGAGCAACGGGAGCTCACCCTGTCGCGGGGATTCAAACCGCTAACCTTCTAATCGGCAAGCCCAAGGCTCTGTGGTTTAACCCACAGCGCCACCCACATCCTGAACTGTTCTGGTATTTTCCCCTTATTCCCTCATAAAAGATAAGACACGACCAGTCTTTTATAAAAGTTTTAAAAGAGTTTACTCACTCACATTCTGTTCACGATTGGATCCCAGAAGGCAGACTTAGTTTCCAGGTATGTGTTACTTTTCTAAGATATCTCAGTCCCTTTGTCCTCTCTTGGCTAAGAGAGCATCTTTGGCTAAGCAGATGTTGCTTCTTCGATGCATGTAGTGAAAGAGAGAGAGATGGCTGCCAGTCCTATGCTTTTGTTACCTGCACAGGTGAGGCCACGCCCACCTCTAGTCACATGCAGAGGAAGTCTGTCCCAGCCCAGAAGGAAACAGGAAGTTTACCTGCTGGCTGGACAAACATTCCTCCCCATGTGTAAACGTGTTCACTCTAGGAATGTTGACTCCTCTTGTGTTTCACATCCCACACTCTTGTTGTGATTCCGGCATAGCTGTCAACTTTTCCCTTTTTTAAAAGGGAAATACCCTTATTCTGAATAGGATTCCTCTCAAGAAAACGGAAAAGTTGACAGCTGTGGATTCCGGCATTGCAGGGGGTTGGACTAGATGCCCTTGTTGTTGTTTAGTCGTTTAGTCGTGTCCGACTCTTCGTGACCCCCTGGACCAGAGCACGCCAGGCACTTCTGTCTCCCACTGCCTCCCGCAGTTTGGTCAAACTCATGCTGGTAGCTTTGAGAACTCTGTCCCACCATCTCGTCCACTGACGTCCCCTTCTCCTTGTGCCCTCCATCTTTCCCAGTATTAGGGTCTTTTCCGGGGAGTCTTCTCTTCTCATGAGGTGGCCAAAGTCTTGGAGCCTCAGCTTCAGGATCTGTCCTTCCAGGGAGCACTCAGGGCTGATTTCCTTCAGAATGGATTGGTTGGATCTTCTTGCAGTCCATGGGGCTCTCAAGAGTCTCCTCCAGCACCAGAATTCAACAGCATTGATTATTCGGCGATCAGCCTTCTTTATGGTCCAGCTCTCGCTTCCACACATCTCTACTGAGAAAACCATAGATACCCTTGGGGTTCTATAATTCTGGAATTGGTGGTGGTGGGGAACCCTCAGTTTTTTTTGTCTCCCACCCCCCAGGGAGTGACCGACTCGGAGAAGCGGATCCACAACCTGACGGTGGAGAACGAGGGGCTGAAGCAGAGCCTGAATATCACCCAGGGGCTCCTGCAGCAGCTGGCCACCGTCTCTGCACAGCCCCCTGCACAGCTGGTGAAGGTGAGAGACCCCCTTTCCTCCCCACCTCCTCATTTAAATCCCACAATAACCCTGCAAGTATCTTCCTATAAAAAAAGCACAACAATTTTCAGGGTGTCCTGGTTTTTACTTTTTGAAATAGGGAAACCCTAGAGGCAGCGAATGGCCCCCAAGGTCACCAGGGATTCGAACCTGAGTCTCCCTGGTCCTAGTCCAACACTCTAACCACTGCACCAAGGTGGCTCTCTTATTTTGTCCTTTCCAGCCCTGCATTTTGTGGGACTGTTGAGGGAGGCAGGAGAGGATATATTGTTTATTAATATCCTTCCTAACATGCGCTAGCAAGTTCTATAACTTGGCAGAGTTTTAACGTTTTCCTCCCCAAAAAAGTTTTTGATTTGAGTTTCTCCTGAAAGGAGGCTGCATTTTAATGTTGTATTTTAATCTTGTTTTTTAAGTTGTGGTTCAATCAATTGTTTTATATCTGGTGTTAGCCACCCTGAGCCCGGTCTTGGCTGGGGAGGGAAGGGTATAAATAAAATTTATTATTATTGTTGTTGTTGTTGTTGTTGTTGTTGTTGTTGTTATTAAAATGCAGAGCAGGTAGCTGGCTGCAGGCTTGTTTAAGCTTTTCAATATAGATTCCTGGTAAGATCCCTTATTTCCCTCTTAAAAGAATAAACACGCCACAATCTTGTTTAAGATATATAAAAGTAGTTTACTCACATCATCATCAGTTCACAGATGGATCCCTGAAGGCAGACTTAGTTACACATATATACATGTGAGTCTCCCCATATGGAGATAGTCTCTTTGTCCTGGCATCTCCAGCTAAAACGCTGCTCCAATGAGGAGAGGAAGTCAAAAAGAGAGAGGGTGCTGTGTGCCATGTGCTTTTGTCACCTGGACAGGTAAGGTCATACCCACCTCTAGTCACATGCAAGGGGAAGTATGTCCCAGCCCAGGAGGAAACAGGAAGTTCTGACTGGCTGGACCAAACATCCCCTTGCATGTCCACTCTAGGAAAACAAGGAAAACAAAAGCTCAAGGCACGCAGCCATCTCTCTCTCTTTTCTCTTCTTTTCCATCTTCCTTTTGTCGTGTGAACTGCAAGTTAGGAAGGATGTTAATAGACAATATATCCTCTCCTGCCTCCCTGAACATTCCCACACTGCTCTTCGCAGGAGAACGAAGACCTCCGCACCAAAGTGCAGCAGCTGGAGGCCACCTTGCAGCAGAAGGTGGAAGAGCTGATGTCCCTGGAGGTGCAGATGGACCGCCTGCAGTGGCGCAAGGAGGAGGAGGTGCGCCACCTGGACGAACGCCTGCGAGGGCTCCAGCTCTCCCTGGAGGCGCAGAAGAGCTGCCCCCCTGAAGTCCAGGTTAGTGCCGCCCCTTTCTCACTCAAGGACCCCTTTCCGGCTGCTAGAGGGCAAGCGCCACTCCCAGGGCTTCTTCCCCAGGAGGGAGGCCAAGTCTCTGCTCTACTTGGCCTGTTGGGAGGGCACTTTCCTGGGAGGAGGAAGGAGAAGTGGCAGAGAGGGGAAGAGAGGAGGACGACAAAGGATAGAACAGGCAGCGCCAGATTTAGGGCTGTGTGGGTTGTTGCCCCGCACAAAGTGCCGGGTCAGGCGGGCATCATCATCACCCTTGTGGGAATGTTCAGGGATGCAGGAGAGGATATATTGTCTGATAATAGCCTTTCCAACTTGTGTTTTTAACGATTGAAAGCCGCCCAGAATGGTTGGGAAAACTCAGCCATATGGGTGGGGTATAAATAAATTATTAATTAATTAATTAATTAATTATTATTATTATTATTATTAACAAGTTCACAATTTAGCAGAGTAACATTCCCCTTTTAAAATTCACAGCAGATGCGTTTGCTCATACTCGCTAAAGCCCCTATAATAACTGTTCTGGTATTTCCCCCTTTTTCCCTCATAAAAGATAAGATACAACACAGTCTTCTATAAAAGTATAAAAAGAGTTTACTCACTCACATTCTGTTCACAATCGGATCCCAGAAGGCAGACTTAGCTTAGAAAAGTAACATACACCTGGAAACTATCTCATAAGGAGACAGTCCCTTTGTCCTCTCTTGGCTAGAGGCCAAGAGAGTATCTTTGGCTAAGCAGATGTTGCTTCTTTGATGCATGTAGAGATGGCTGCCCTGCCCTGCCCTGTGCTTTTGTCATTACCTGCACAGGTGAGGCCACACCCACCTCTAGTCACATGCAGAGGAAGTCTGTCCCAGCCCAGAAGGAAAAAGAAAGTTTATCTGCTGGCTGGACAAATATTCCTCCCCATGTGTAAACATGTTCACTCTAGGAATGTTGTACTTGTGTTTCACATCCCACAATCGTGTTTTTTTCTGGGGGTATTCAGGGGTACATCGTACCAGAGCCTTTTTCTCTAGAAGAAAAGCACTGATGGTAATAAAACCTTTTTGTCGAAATGGCAAAAATGACCGGAAGATTCAGAAATTGTAAACAGTTAAAATCATTAGTAGGTTTGGAAGAACACTTGTAGTTTAATGGTGAATTTTAGATATAACAGAGATGTAAAAGATTTGGATTGTCATAAAAGATGCAGGAGGAAATGTTTACCGATAGGCCCCACAAAGGGAGCATGGGAGTCCAGGACGTTGTACATTGGATATGTGATTGTAGAACTGTAATTTGAAAAACCAAATGTAAGTAAAATTAAAAATAAAAAAGATAATAATAAAACCTATATTTACATGGGAACTTACTGAGAAGATCCATAAAAAGCAGCTGCACTAAAATGAATTATTGTGAAAATAAGAAATATTTAGGGGGAGGTGCCCATTTTTGTCCTTGCTCAGGAGGCAATAATCCGTCCCTGGAATAGCGATGAACATCGATAACACCCAGTTACCTGCGTTTTGCCTGTCTGTTGTCCACATTCCCCCACCTTGCAGAGGAAAGGGTCTTATCTCATCACAGACCCTGACTAGCTCCCCCCCCCCCTGCAGTATATCACCAAGACGGTGGAGGTGGACTCCCCCCGTAGCCTCCAGGCTGTGGCAGAGGCCGAGGAACGGAACCGTGCCCTGATGGAGCAGCTGAACGCCCAGGCAGAGAGATGCCAGCAGCTGGCAGAACAACTGCAGAGCTCTGAAGAGATGACAGCAAGGCTGAAGCACAAGGTAACGAGATGACGATATCCAAATATGACCATCCTATCTCCTCTTAGTCTCCTCTTTCCCAGGCTAAACATACCCGGCTCCTTCAACCGTTCCTCATCAGGGTTGGTTTTCAGACCCTTGATCATCTTGGTCGCCCTCCCCTGCACACCTTCCAGCTTGTCAACATCCTTCTTGAATTGTGGTGCGCAGTATTGGACACTGTATTCCAAGTTTGGACTGACCAAGGAAGAGTAGAACGGGACTATGACTTCCCTTGATCTAGACCAGGCATAGGCAAACTCGGCCCTCCAGATGTTTTGGGACTACAACTCCCATCATCCCTAGCTAACAGGACCAGTGGTCAGGGATGATGGGAGTTGTAGTTCCAAAACATCTGGAGGGCCGAGTGCCTATGCCTGATCTGGACACTAGACTTCTGTTGATGTAGCCTAGAATAGCATTAGCTTTTTTTTGCTGCTGCGTCACACTGTTGACTCATGTTCAGCTTGTGGTCTGCCAATACCCCTAGGTCCTTTTCACATGTGCTACTAGTAAGACAGGTGTTCTCCCATCCTATATTTGTGCATCTGGTTCTTCCTGCAGAACCTGACATTTGTCCCTACTGAAATTCATTTTGTTAGCTTATGACCAGTTCTCCTATCTTCTAAGGCAGGGTTCAGCAAACTTTTTCAGCAGGGGGCTGGTCCACTGTCCCTTAGACCTTGTGGGGGGCCGGACTATATATTTTTTTTTTCGGGGGGGAATTCCTATGTCCTACAAATAACCCAGGGGATGCGGGTGGCACTGTGGGTTAAACCACAGAGCCTAGGACTTGCCGATCAGAAGGTCGGTGGTTCGAATCCCTGCAATGGGGTGAGCTCCCATTGCTCGGTCTCTGCTCCTGCCCACCTAGCAGTTTGAAAGCACATAAAGTGCAAGTAGATCAATAGGTCCTGCTCTGGCGGGAAGGTAAACGGCGTTTCCGTGCGCTGCTCTGGTTCGCCAGAAGTGGCTTAGTCATGCTGGCCACATGACCCGGAAGCTGTACGCCGGCTCCCTTGGCCAATAAAGCGAGATGAGCGCTCCAACCCCAGAGTCGGCCACGACTGGACCTAATGGTCAGGGGTCCCTTTACCTTTACCTTTACAAATAACCCAGAGATGCATTTTAAATAAAGAACACATTCTGCTCATGTAAAAACACCAGGCAGGCCCCACAAATGACCCAGAGATGCATTTTAAATAAAAGCACGTATTCTGCTCATGTAAAAACACGCAGACTCCCGAACCATCCACGGGCCGGATTCAGAAGGCGATTGGGCCGGATCCGGCCCCCGGGCCTTAGTTTGCCTACCCATGCTCTAAGCCAGCCTTTCTCAACCTGTGGGTTCCCAGATGTTGTTGAACTACAACTCCCAACACCCCTAGCTAGCAAGGCCAGAGCTCAGGGATGATGGGAGTTGTAGTCCAACAACATCTGAGGACCCACAGGTGGAGAACCGCTGCTCTAAGGTCACCTTGAATTCCCATTTTGTCTTCTATGGCATTAGCTAACCCTACCTGGAGGGGTCTGTTCCAACGCTACAATTCTGTGACCCCTGAGCTGTGTGGTCCTTGCACCGTGTCCCCCGAACCCCCAGATTCTCAAGCGGGATCTCTCCCTGGCAGATCTCCGACTATGATTTTGAGATTGCCGGTCTGCGTCAGGAGCTGCTGGGCGAGATCAGCCAGTTGGAGGCGCAGAAGGAACAGGCAATCCGGGAAGCCTCTCAGTGCTCTGAGACACACCTGCGGCACCTACGAGAACAGCTGGCAGGTAGCTGGGATGGAGGGCAAGGTGTTGGGCTGGGGGTGTCTGTGTGTCTCCAAACCCATTTCAAACTATGGGCTGGGGCAAGAGATGGGGAACTGGCTAAGGATTATATTTATTCATTGCATTCCCATCCCACCCGTTCCTCCAAGGAACTCTGGGAGGCATATTTTGTTCTCCCCTTCCTCATTTAATCCTCACAACAACCCTGTGAAGTAGACTATGCTGAGAGAGTGTGATGGTCTCAGGTCACCCAGTGAATTTATTTACTTTTTTACCTAATTTTTATTGAGTTCTCCATATTTCATTGCACAAATCCATAGCTTAAAGTATTGCTCAAAAAGAGCATCGACCTCCTTCCCTCCCTCTTTCTGACTTCCACATATCTTTTGCAAATTCATCACATTTCTATAACCACTTTTTTACCTTTTGTCTTAATTGATTGATTGATTGATTTGTGCACTGCCCTTCATCCGCAGAATTCGGGGTGGTCCACAGCATTCAAATTACAAAACGAAAAACACAAAGCACACAACAAAAATAAGAACAGAAATAACCCCACTTTAATCTCTTTTCTCACGCAGGTCCTTTGTCCGATACTCTAACCACTGCACAACACTATCACTCACACTACATTCAGGTTGTAGAGAAGATACGGGTTTGGGCACCAGAAATCTGGTTTTAATGCCTTTGCCCGGTGTGGCCTTCTCTCTTGGCCCGCCAGTCTGCCTTGCAAGGTTGTTGTGAGTTCAAAACACGACACGCTGCTCCGAGGAAGGGCAGGCTATGAACATGGCAAGCCAATGCTTCTCTTCCTTTCCCCTTCCAGGGGTCCGCCAGCGCCTGGACACCCTCCAGCCCCTCCTCAGGGGCATGAAATCCGACTATGGCAGCCTTCGTGGGCAGGTGCGCAGTTTTGCAGACTGCTATGAGGCGGCCCTCAACGAGGCTCGGCAGCAGGTGAGGCTCAGGGGCAAGGGGCGGCAACGGAGGCTCCAAGCAGGGGTATTTGGGGGTCTGGGCTGCCCCTGCTCTTTAGTCTACCTGACGTCATGGGGGGAAGGGCAGCAGGATCAGAAACTGCTTGGGGTGATGGACTGAGAAGACTGACGGACCAGGTTGATGCTTCTTTTCCACACACACACACACACACACACACACAGTATGTGTGTGTATATATGTGTGTGTGTGTGTTGCTTTCCTTTACAGACAAGTATATGGAGCCATTTGTGTTTATAATACTATATAGTGGTTTTGTTGTTGTTTAGTCGTTTAGTGGTGTCCGCCTCTTCGTGACCCCCTGGACCAGAGCAGGCCAGGCACTCCTGTCTTCCACTGCCCCCCGCAGTTTGGTCAAAGTCATGTTTGTAGCTTCGAGAACACTGTCCCACCATCTCGTCCTCTGTCACCCCCTTCTCCTTGTGCCCCCCATCTTTCCCAACATCAGGGTCTTTTCCAGGGAGTCTTCTCTTCTCATGAGGTGGCCAAAGGACTGGAGCCTCTGCTTCAGGATCTGTCCTTCCAGTGAGCACTCAGGGCTGATTTCCTTCAGAATGGAGAGGTTGGATCTTCTTGCAGTCCATGGGACTCTCAAGAGTCTCCTCCAGCATCACAATTCAGAAACATCAATTCCTGGGCGATCAGCCTTCTTTATGGTCCAGCTCTCACTTCCATACATCACTACTGGGAAAACCATAGCTTTAACTATACGGGCCTTTTTTGGCAAGGTGATGTCTCTACTTTTATACAGTGGTACCTCAGGTTAAGTACTTAATTCGTTCTGGAGGTCCGTTCTTAACCTGAAACTGTTCTTAACCTGAGGTACCACTTTAGCTAGTGGGGCCTCCCGCTGACACCGGAGCTCAATTTCTGTTCTCATCCTGAAGCAAAGTTCTTAACCCAAGGTACTATTTCTGTGTTAGCGGAGTCTGTAACCTGAAGCATCCGTAAGGCGAGGTTCCACTGTATATAGGCCAAAAAAATGCAGGCAAAATATATATTGGCAGTTTCATTCTTTCCTCAACCCCCTTCTGTCACCCCCTCGTCTCTCATCTAACTACAGTCTTTGAAACACTGACTCAACCCTTTTCTTTCACTGAACATGCTGAGCCCTCCTTGCACCTTTTCCGGAGTTGTTTTCCACTTAGATTCTCTCTCAACTGGCTCTTCCTGGCTTTGTGGTCCGGCGTGTGGCGCTGGCCTTGCTGGTACTGAAATCCCACCCTCTCTCCTCTCGCCCCCAGATGTGCTCAGCCATCGGCGAAGTCTCTCACGCCAACCGTCTACTGCAGGAGAGGTGCCAGAGGGAGGTCCAGCTGCGGAAGAAGTACCACGACCAGCTCCTGGAGCTGAAAGGTGCCCGCAAGTGGGGAGGGCGCAGGGGGCGGGCAGGGGGGAGGAACCAGCGTGTGGCGGCCGTGGGGAAAAGGCAAGGGACCATTAGGAAAGGACATAAGAAGGGCCGGCTGGATCAAGCCAATGGGCCACCTCGTTTAGCATCCTCTTGTCAACTGCAAGCAGGTTCTGAGCATCAGAGCATCACATTGCTGAAAACTAGTTGCAAACTCATGTGAGTTTCTAAAACAATACCGTATTTTTCGCTCCATAAGACACACTTTTCCCCCTTCTAAAAAGTAAGGGGAAATGTGTGTGCGTCTTATGGAGCGAATGCTCAGTGCTCCCTTTAAAGAGCCACGTGGAGCGTGTGTGCGGCTCTTGGGGGCTTTTCCCAGAGGAGGGAGAAGGGCAGCCCGTCAGTTCCTTCTCCCACCTCGCGGAAAAGCCCACAAGAACCGCACACACACTCCATGCAGCTCTTTAAAGAACGTGCAGCTCTTGCTGGCTTTTCCGGGAGGTGGGGGAAGGGACAGAGGTCAGCCCATCAGTCCCTTCCCCCACCTACCCCCCAAGAGCCACGCTCCCTTTAAAGAATATTTTTTTCCTTGCATTCCCCCTCTAAAAACTAGGCGCGTCTTATGATCAGGTGCATCTTATGGAGCGAAAAATACGGTGCGCAATTCAATTTGGCTCATCCAAATTGAAATGTGTTCTAATATTTTCCATCACTGCCTCTGTGGCAAGGAGTTCCACAGTTTAACTCTGTGCTTCCTTTTATGTGCCCTGAATCTTCCAACATTCAGCATCATAGGACGCCCCCTCCATCTGCTTTCTCCTTGCCATGGATAATTTTATAAACAGCCGTTGAAGAATCTCAGCTAAAGCATCTCAGACAGATGGACTCCTGACCTCTGCTTAAGAACCAGCAGGGAAGGGGAGCCCACTCACGTCCGTGGAGGTCCGTTCCACTGAGATCTCTGAGGTGCCGAAATCCCAAGGGAGCAGAAGAGACTATTTATCTATGCGATCACAGCTGGTCGGCAGTGAATGGCCCAGAAATGGAAAGAATAAAAAGTCCCGACCAGAGAAGAATGGCAGATCAAGTTGATGGATTATGCCGAAATGGCAAAAATGACCAGAAGAATCAGGAATCAGGCAGACCAAAATTTTAATAAGGAATGGGGGAAATATATAATTTATCTTAAAAACCATTGCAAACAGCTAAAATCACTTGTAGGATTGGCATAACACTTGTAGTTTAATGGTGAATTTTGGATATAATGGAGATGTAAAAGGTTTTGGATTCTTATAAAAGATGCAGGAGGAAATGGTTAACGAAAGGACCCACAAAGGGGAGGAAAGAAATTGAGGAGATTCTGGGAAATCTGATTTTTATGTTGGTTGTTGGATAACTGACTGTAAAGCTGAAAAACTAATTTATTTATTATTTTGAAAAAGAGCAAAGCTACTGAGCAATTTAACAGTTTTAAAAAAATAATACACAAGATCTCTGAATATGGATCCAGTGGATCCCTGGCAGCTGTTCTCGCCCTCTCCAATCACTCGTTCAACTCTGGCTGCACGCTTCACCCCTGAGGCGGCCGCAATTGAGCTGTGGGTCAATGACGAATGGATTGGGCCGGGAACAGATTGTACTGTGACAGCACTTTTGAACTGCAGCTACTGCCGTCACCATCGCCATAGTTTGGTGGGAAAGATGAGTGCAAATGAATAGGGGATGTCGATGGTAAAGGTAAAGGAATCCCTGACCGTTAGGTCCAGTCGTGGCCGACTCTCGGGTTGCGGCGCTCATCTCGCTTTATTGGCTGAGGGAGCCGGCCTACAGCTTCCGGGTCATGTGGCCAGCAGGACTAAGCCGCTTCTGGCGAACCAGAGAAGCGCACGGAAATGCCATTTACCTTCCTGCCGGAGTGGTACCTATTTATCTACTTACACTGGTGTGCTTTTGAACTGCTAGGTTGGCAGGAGCAGGGACCGAGCAGCGGGAGCTCACCCCATAGCGGGGATTCAAACTGCTGACCTTCTGATCGGCAAGCCCAAGAGGCTCAGTGGTTTAACCCACAGCGCCACTCGCATCCCTGGTGTCGATGGTGCTGTTCCCTAAACATCCCTTCTTTCCCTGCAGGAAACATCCGGGTTCTGTGCCGCCTGAAGCCGCTGAGCAAGGATGAACAGCAGGGTGGGGAAGTGGAGACCCCGGTGGCTGCGGACCCGGCAGACGACGGCTGCGTCACGGCCTCCTACAAAGGCAAGGAGCGCACCTTTAGGCTGGACAAGGTCTTCTTGCCGCAGGCCAGCCAGGAGGAGGTGAGGACCCCCTGCCCTCAGAGTGTGTCTCTGTCCAATGCTCCGTGTGCCTCTCCCTCCTCAAAACGAGGAGGATCTCAGCATCCCACTGGTCCGGAAAGTGGCATGTGGAGACCGGGCGCTTGGCACGGTGGGTGGGTGAGGATTCAGGGCCTTCACAGTTGAGCAGGTGCTGAGTGGCAGTCAAAGAGGGGGGCTCTGTTGGAATCCCAGAAGTGCCCGGTTGGAAGGGACCTCGGGGGGTCATCTAGTCCAACCCCCTGTGTTGCAGGAATCAAAGCTGAAGGAACCCAGGGAAGTGGCCCTCTGACCTCCGACGAAGGGCAGGCCGCTGTCTTTTGAGGCCCTCCATCCCTCTGCCAAACAGCATTTGGAATACTCCGCACAGTTCTGGTTGCCTTGCCTCAAAATGGATGTTGAAAAGGTTCAGAAAAGGGCAACCAATACAGTCATACCTTGGGTTGACTGTGCTTTGGGTTGAGCGAGTTCGAGTTGCACTCCGTGGCAACCCGGAAGTAATGGAGCGTGTTACTTCCGGGTTTCGCCACTCCCGCATGCGCAGATGCTCAAAATGATGTCGTGCGCATGCGGGGAAGCGGCAAAACGCGACCCACACATGCGCAGACGCACCATCGCGTCTTGTGTTCCATTCGGGATGCAAACGGGGCTCTGGAACGGATCCCGTTCGCATCCCGAGGTACCACTGTACTTGCTTGGTTATTTTACTTATTTCTCATATGGTTAGAAATCACCCCAGAATTGGCCTTACTAAACATCTTCCAAGACAACAATGCCCACTTACACCACAAAGAACTCATAACCCACCTACGTTTAGCAGCCAGAAGCATCATAACCAGACACTGGAGAGACCTGTCAGGAGTAAGCATGGACCAATGGTACCAGATAGTATGGGAAACAGCCCTGGTAGAAAAATTAACCAATAAACTGAAATTGACACGGGGACAAACAGAAGAAGACGCCTTCACCCCGGTATGGCTCCCCTTTATCACACGCACAGCCCAACAAGACGACAACAATAATCCTCCAACAGCATATAAATCAATATGGCTAACCTGATCCAAAACACCCACCTACCCCACTCACACACGAAAACAAAGACCACCCCAGCCAACCACAAATGAACAGCCACACCCTCGGCCAACCCCAACCTCTCTCACCACCAAAGGAACACAAGAGAACAGCAAAGAATCTGCACAAGCAACGCTGACACCAAACCCTACATATATTAAGTAAAATAGAAACATCGCCACCCAACGCCCCCATCTCCCCCCCACCCCTCTCCCTCTTTTCTTCCTAATGTCTCAACAAATGAAACTGATTTGTAAAAATGTTACATGGAGAAAATACAAGAGAGAGACATTGCACACACTTTTGTAAATCAAGAAAATCTTTAATAAAAAAAAAGAAAGAAAGAAAAAGAAAAGGGCAACCGTACTGGTGAGGTGGGAGGTGGGTGGGAACGACTCCCCTGTGCAGCGTGTGGGATTTTTCAGCTAGAATTTTATAAAATTCTGTGCTGCATGGAGAATGTGGATAGAAGGTGGTTTCCCTCCCTTCCTCTCTCATTACACACCAGAACGTGGGGAAACGCACCAGGGGAAGGCGCCTGCCTGCTGTCAATAGGCAGGGAGTTCCGAAGGTTAGGTGGACTGATTCCTTATAAAGGAGGAATGGGAATTACCGTATTTTTTGCTCTATAAGACCATAAGACGCACCTAGTTTTTGGAGGAAGAAAACAAGAAAAAAAAATATTCTGGATCCCAGAAGCCAGAACAGCAAGAGGGATCACTGCGCAGCGAAAGCAGCAATCCCTCTTGCTGTTCTGGCTTCTGGGATAGCTGCGCAGCCTGCATTCGCTCCATAAGACGCACACACATTTCCCCTTACTTTTTAGGAGGGAAAAAGTGAGTCTTATAGAGCAAAAAATACAGTAAGTGGTACGGCACCAGGTTGAGCTAGGAGCACCTTTGCATCACCCAGATGCCGCTTCTGGAACAGGACATTGTGTTTGCATGCATGGGAATCGTCGTCAGGGTCAGAGGGGGTCTGGTTCTCCTGGGCTCCAGGCGCCCTGTTGGTTTGGCGCACAGCTTGACCCTCCCTCGCTGCTTTGTGACCCCTCGACGTCTAGGTGCCTCCCAGGGAGCCGCTGGCCAGCCTGAGTTCCTGGTTGCCACAGCAGCAGGTAAAACCCCCGGCACAGACGGCCCCGCTGCTCACATCCTCACCGGCCCTCACTGCACCTCCTGACCTCTGCCCCACAGCCTCTGTGCGCCTGTGCCTGTGCACATGGGTGCCCCTCGCTCAGCTCTGCCACCTTCCTTCTCTGCCCCCTCTGCAGGTCTTCCTGGAGATTGAGCCGCTGGTCATGTCCTGCCTGAATGGGTACAATGTCTGCATCTTTGCCTATGGGCAGACAGGCTCCGGCAAGACCTACACCATGGAGGTAGGAGCTTGCTCACCCACCAGCCCGTAGGAGGAGCCACATGGGGCACAAGCAACCATTGTGCATGGCACACCTGAGCGAGGGGGTTTCGTGCACCGAATGCGCCTGGATTAATTCACTTGGCGGGCTTGCTGGGCACTTTCGCACATCCCTGGAATCACAGAACTGTAGAGTTTAGCTGCGCATCTTTTTCTTAAGCTGCCGTCCAGATACAGTGGTACCTCAGGTTAAGAACTTAATTCGTTCTGGAGGTCCGTTCTTAACCTGAAACTGTTCTTAACCTGAAGACCACTTTAGCTAATGGGGCCTCCTGTTGCTGCCGCGCTGCCAGAGCCCGATTCCTGTTCTCATCCTGAAGCAAAGTTCTTAACCCAAGGTACTATTTCTGGGTTAGCGGAGTCTGTAACCTGAAGTGTTTGTAACCCGAGGTACCACTGTATAGACACACACAGAAGTTCTGTCTCTGTGGTCTCTTCAGATGGAGATGGTTTGCTGGCGGCAAAGCTGCTCCTGTATCACAATATTAAAGGTAAAGGGACCCCTGACCATTAGGTCCAGTCATGGACGACTCTGGGGTTGTGTGCTCATCTCGCTTTACTGGCCGAGGGAGCTGGCATACAGCTTCCGGGTCATGTGGCCAGCAGGACTAAGCCGCTTCTGGCGAACCAGAGCAGTGCACGGAAACGCCGTTTACCTTCCCACCGGAGGGGTACCTATTTATCTACTTGCACTTTGACCTGCTTTCGAACTGCTAGGTTGGCAGGAGCAGGGACCGAACAACGGGAGCTCAGCCCGTCACGGGGATTTGAACCGCCGACCTTCTGACTGGCAAGTCCTGGGCTCTGTGGTTTAACCCACAGCGCCACCTGCATTCCTCTATTGCGATATTACATTTTCTTAAATAGCACAAATATCAGTGCTTAAACCAAATTGCCCCCGGATAGGAATTCCCCAAAGGTGAGGGGCTCCTTCAGCAGAATCAAGTATCAGGGCTTCTTTGGACATGACCACTTCAGACTGTAGCTAAAGGCTTGCTTGCTCAAAGGCTTCCAGTGTGGAAGAAGAGCAAATTGGACCCATGGGATGTGTAGGCTCAATTTTTCCTCATCGAAATGCAAGTTTTCAGTGTGCGAGGGAGCTTCTACCAACCCAGGGAGGAAGGAGGCATTCATGACACCCCTTGGCCATGCAAAATGCAGGCTGTAAAGCAAACACCTTGGGTTTTGCTGATTAAATCAGAAATGTGGCTTTCAGTAGATTTTGTTTTTGTAGATGATAAATGTTAAAATTAATTTCTGCAGTCACAATGTCAATCAATCAGTAGCTGAACTGGGTTCCACACAGTCACAAAAACAAATTAAGTGAAAAAGCCTCAAAAATAAAATAATAAATAATAAAATAATAAACCCCAAAATAAAGAGCAAAAACAAATTGCCAAACCTAATCCGTTCTGGAGGTCCGTTTGACTTCCGAAATGTTTGAAAACCAAGGCGCAACTTCTGATTGGTGCAGGCGCCCCAGAAACAATAGCCGACAGCCGCATCGGACGTTCGGCTTCCGAAAAACGTTCGAAAATTGGAAAACACTTACTTCTGGGTTTTCAGCATTTGGGAACCAAGGTACCACTGTACTGAGTAGCACCACTGATCAATCTAGTTCAGTATTTCCCACACTGGCTGGCAGCTGTGGAGTTTCAGGCTGGAGAGATTCCAAGCGCCCTGGAAGTGCCAGGACTTGAACCCAGGACCTTCTGCATGCAAGGCAGACGTTCCCTCCCACTGAGTTTCAGGTGGGACCCTCAGGGTCTTTCTGTTTCCAGGGCGTCTCCGACAACCCCGGGATCAACCAGAGGGCGCTGCAAGCCCTCTATCAAGAGATGGAGGCCAAGCGTGACGCCTGGAAGTATTCGGTCAGCCTCAGCATGGTGGAGATCTACAACGAGGTGATCAGGTGAGAGGCGCTCCCGAATGCGGATCCTGCCCTTGAGAGAGAAGCAGTGCAGCGTAGTGGTTAGAGCAGTGGACTAGGACCTGGGAGAGAGCTAGGTTCAAATCCCCATTTGCCATGAAGCTCTCACTGGTTGGACTTGGGGGCAGGTCAGTCCCTGTCTTCTCTCAGCCTCGCCTACCTCTCAGGGTTGTTGTGGGCATTAAACAAAAAGGAGAATCATATATTGTAGATTTGGAAGGGACACCAAGGGTCTTCTAGTCTGACCCTGTGCAATGCAGGAATTCTGCCCACAGCCACCCATGGGTGGGCTTGAACCGCCAACCTTCTGGCTAACAGCCAAACTCACGGATCCTTTGTGCCGCAGGAGGACCACTCTGCTATGCCAACGATCCAGCTTGTCAGCATCCTTCTTTAAGTGTGGTGCCCATAACAGGACACAATATTCTAGATGTGGTCAGACCAAGGCAGAAGAGAGTGGGACTGTTATTTCCCTTGATAAGCAGGTGGCCCCTTACCTCTCTCGCCTGACCTAGCCACTGTGATCCACACGATGGTCACCTCCAGACTGGATTATTGTAACTCGCTCTACGTGGGGCTACCCTTGAGACTGACCCAGAAACTCCAACGGGTGCAGAATGCTGCGGCGAGACTCCTTACGGGGTCCTCGCTGCGAGATCACAGTCACCCGGTGCTATACCAGCTGCACTGGCTCCCGGTGGAGTACAGGATCAGGTCTAAGGTGCTGGTTTTAGCTTTCAAGCCCTATATGGCCTAGGACCCTTGTACCTATGGGACCGCCTCTCCTGGTATGTCCCACAGAGAACCTTACGGTCTTCAAACAAAAACATCTTGGAGGTCCTGGGCCACAGGGAGGTTAGGCTGGCCTCAACCAGAGCCAGGGCTTTTTCGGCTGTGGCCCCGATCTGGTGGAACGCTCTGTCCCAATAGACTAGGGCCCTGCGGGACTTGACATCTTTCTGCAGGGCCTGCAAGATGGAGCTGTTCCACCAGGCCTTTGGCCAAGGCACAGTCTGACCCCCTCCTTTATTAATCCTCATAGAAGTAGCCCAATGGTTGCCATTAATTTGATTTTGAATGGATTTCAAAATGAATTGATTTTAGAATGTCGTGTTACTTTTATTGTTGTTAGCCGCTCTGAGCCCGGCTCCGGCTGGGGAGGGCGGGATATAAATAAATTATTATTATTATTATTATTATTATTGATCTGGACACTCAACCTCTGTTGAGGCAGCCAAGAATAGCATTAGCCGTTTTTGCTGCAGCATCACACTATTGGCTGACGTGACGCTTGTGATCCTCTTTTCCCAAACGCTGCTGCCAAGCCAGGTAGCCCCCATCCTAAATTCCTGCACCTGGTTCTTCCTACCTGAGTGTAGGACCTTACATTTGTCCCTGTAAGAAATGATGAAATGCTTCCAGCTCTGTCTTCTCCTGGCGGAAGGCTTTCCTCACCAGACAGTGGCACGCCTGGCCTGTCTGTACCTAACGAGTACCTCTTCTTCCTCTGTCCTTCTAGGGACCTCCTTGCCAGGGACCCCCAGGAGAAACTCGATGTCAAGCTGAATCCAGACGGGAGTGGCCAGTTGCACGTCCCAGGACTGACCAGCGTGGAGGTAGACAGCCTTCGCCAGATCAAAAAGGTAGCCGGACTGGACATCAGTGTTTGGGGACTTGGGAGCCATCTGTGTCCCAGGGGCCAGCCTTACTTTTCCAGCGGGTTTTGCCCCAGTGAATTAATTGTGAGGTGTGGTCCATGAGAAGCAGTCAAGTACAACATTCCTTGCAATGCTAGAGAAGATTTGCGAAGGAATGTTTGGTCCAGCCAGTCAAAACTTCCTGTTCCTCCTGGCTGGAGCATCCTTCCTTTTGCATGTCATAGAAGGTGGGCGTGGCCTTACCTGTCCAGGTAACGAAAGGACGAGACACGCAGCACACCTCTCTCTTTTTGACTTCCTTCTTCGTTTGACCAGCTAGGACTGCTCTGCTAGCTCTCAGCTAGCAGAAGCACTGGGATTATTCCCCCATATGGGGTAAATCCGCATGTACATATTTGTAGCTAAGTCTGCCTTCAAGAATCCAGCTGTGAACTGATGTGAGTAAACTTCTTTTATTGACTTTGAATAAGATTGTGGCGCCTTTATTCTTTTAAGAGAGATTCAAAGGGAACTTACCAGGAACATACAATTCAATCTGAGGCAGATGAAATTGTATAATAGTGATAGGCTCACACGAGCCTGCAACCAGCTATCTGCTTTAGAGTGGTACCTCGGGTTAAGAACTTAATTCGTCCATTCTTAACCTGAAACTGTTCTTAATCTGAGGTACCACTTTAGCTAAGGTTGGAGGTTGGATGGCGGCTAACAGATTGAGGTTGAATCCTGACAAGACAGAAGTACTGTTTTGGGGGGACAGGAGGCAGGCAGGTGTGGAGGATTCCCTGGTCCTGAATGGGGTAACTGTGCCCCTGAAGGACCAGGTGCGCAGCCTGGGAGTCATTTTGGACTCACAGCTGTCCATGGAGGCACAGGTCAATTCTGCGTCCAGGGTAGCTGTCTACCAGCTCCATCTGGTACGCAGGATGGGACCCTCCCTGCCCGCGGACTGTCTCGCCAGAGTGGTGCATGCTCTGGTTATCTCACGCTTGGACTACTGCAACACGCTCTACGTGGGGCTACCTTTGAAGGTGACCCGGAAACTGCAATTAATCCAGAATGCGGCAGCTAGACTGGTGACTGGGAGTGGCCGCCGGGACCACATAACACCGGTTCTGAGAGATCTGCACTGGCTCCCAGTACGTTTCCGAGCACGATTCAAAGTGTTGGTGCTGACCTTTAAAGCCCTAAACGGCCTCGGTCCTGTATACCTGAAGGAGCGTCTCCACCCCCATTGTTCAGCCCGGACACTGAGATCCAGCGCCGAGGGCCTTCTGGCGGTTCCCTCATTGCGAGAAGTGAGGCTACAGGGAACCAGACAGAGGGCCTTCTCCCGCCCTGTGGAACGCCCTCCCATCAGATGTCAAAGAGATAAAGAATTACCTGACATTCAGAAGACATCTTAAGGCAGCCCTGTTCAGGGAAGTTTTTAATATGTAATGCTGTACTGTTTTTAACACTGATTGGGAGCCGCCCAGAGTGGCTGGGGAAACTCAGCCAGGTGGGCGGGGTATAAATAATAAATTATTATTATTATTATTATAATGGGGCCTCCTGCTGCTGCCGCGTGATTTCTGTTCTCATCCTGAAGCAAAGTTCTTAACCCGAGGTACTATTTCTGGGTTAGTGGATTCTGTAACCTGAAGTGTCTGTAACCTGAAGTACCACTGTACATGTAAAAAGGGGAATGTACCGTGTTTTTCGCTCGATAACACTCACCCGACCGTAACATGCATGTAGTTTTTAGAGGAGGAAAACAAGAAAAAAAATATTCTAAACGAAACAGTGGATGTATGATTTTTGTGGTTCATGCTGTGGCCACAGACATGTGATCTGACGGTGAGTTTGGGGTAGCCCAGTGCAAAAATCCTGAGGATCCATGTTTGTAACCACGTTTTTGCACCACGGCGGCCCCAGGCAACAGTGGGTGCGTGATTTTTTTGGTGCAAACTGTAGCCATGGACATGCTATGTGATCTGATGGTGAATTTGGGGTGACCCAGTGCAAAAATCCTGAGGATCCATGTGGATCCGTGCTTTGTAGCCACGTTTTAAGTGGGGAGGGAAGGAAAAGCACTCAAGGGACAAGGAACACGTGTGGAGCAGGCTATGCTTCTCTCTCTCTCCCCCCCCCCCCTTAGTGAGCTGAAAATCTTTCCTGCTATTTCCAGCAAAGCGGGAGGAGAGAGATACAGAGAGCCTGCTTGCTTTAAAGGAGCCAAACGGACAGGAGCCGCTTACACTCGTGTAAGCTGCTCCCCTCCCCTCCCGCTTTGCTCCTTTAAAGAAGCAGGCACTCTGTCCCTCTCTCCTCCCCATTCAGCGGCTCTTCTCCAGCTGGAAACTACGGAGGAGGGAAGCATTTGCTCCGTAACACGCACAGCCATTTCCCCTTACTTTCTAGGAGGAAAAAAATGTGTGTTATGGAGCGAAACCTACGGTAACTCTGCTAAGTAAAGGAACTTGCTAGCACAAGTTAGGAAGGGTATTAATAAACAATATATCTTCTCCTGCCACCCTGAATATTCCCACATCAATTCCCCACTTGAATTGGCCCTCCATCCTTTTGCCTCTTCTCCAGATGCTCTCGCTGGGCAAGCGGAATCGGGCCACGTACGCCACCAACATGAACGAGCGCAGCTCCCGCTCACACGCCCTCCTCACCGTCAACATCACCGGCACTGAGCTGGCCAGCGGCACCCAAGTCACAGGTATCTTTTTTTTGGAAATGATTTTTATTGGTTTTCCAAAATAAATCACATGCTTAACACAATTTTTTAAAATAAAACAAGATTCCTCCGAAGCTTAAGACTTCCCTCCTTCATGATCAAGGTGTCTCCCCTCCTGCCCTCCGTGGGTCTTTTAATCAACAGCATATTATTGTCCATCTGAATTAATAGCCCTCCAAAGTATCCAAAGTCTTTATAACGTTGCAAGAGTTATTCAAGGCCTGCCAAAGATTCTAAGCGTTTGGAGTGTTCTTTCAAATACAATCTGCATTCGTCCCATTCTCTGCTGAAGTTTTGGTCCTCCTGATTTCTGATTTTCCCAGTCATTCTAGCCATTTCTGCATAGCCTTGTAGTTCCATCTGCCAGTCTGCCTTTGTCGGCATCTTGTCCTCTTTCCATCGCTGGGCAAGGCAAGTCACAGGTATCTATCCACCTGCCCTGTCAGCAGCTGCTGAGCAAATTGGGATGGGGCGGGGCACCTGTCCAAGGCATAGCTGTCAATCGTCCCTTATTTGGCGGGAAAGTCCCTTATCCCAGCGCCGTGTCCCGCTGCTGTCCCTTATTGATAATGTCCCTTAAATTTCCCGGGTTTCAAAGGAAGCAGCTCCTCTCCCTCCCTTCCTGCCGGCCAGGGAGGAGGGAGGCTCCAACTATGTTGCTTGGCTGCGTTGCTCACCCAATAAGGAGTCTTAAGAACGACTGGGGGGTGAAGCTTGCATGCCTTGTGCTGATCAAATCGGCCGCCTTGCCTGGGGACTCGCCTTTGCTCAGCGCTTCCCAGCGGAGAGGTGACGGTGGTTTCCCTTGCTGCATCCCCTTTGCCGGGTTGCTGCGCTGTGGGAACCACCGCTTGAGGCTTCGTTTGGCTGCTGGCTGGGCTTTCTGCCTTTGGCTCGGAGGGGCTCAGAAATTGAACGTACCTGTGTTCGGAAAATCCCTTATTTTGGCTGCTGATCCCTTATTTTTGAGGCTGCTGGCCCCTTATTTTCAAATCTGTAAGTTGACAGCTATGGTCCAAGGTAGGAGATGCAAGGATGTGGGGAAAGACGGAGGCCGTTATTTCGTTTTTTCCTTCTTCCCCCTTTTTCTATTTGTCCCTCTTTTCACGTCTTATTTAACCCTGTGAACTTAGAATCATAGAATCATAGAGTTGGAAGAGACCACAAGGGCCATCGAGTCCAACCCCCTGCCAAGCAGGAAACACCATCAGAGCACTCCTGACATATGGTTGTCAAGCCTCTGCTTAAAGACCTCCAAAGAAGGAGACTCCACCACACTCCTTAGCAGCAAATTCCACTGTCGAACAGCTCTTACTGTCAGGAAGTTCTTCCTAATGTTTAGGTGGAATCTTTTTTCTTGTAGTTTGGAACCATTGCTCCTTGTCCGCTTCTCTGGAGCAGCAGAAAACAACCTTTCTCCCTCCTCTATGTGACATCCTTTTATATATTTGAACATGGCTATCATATCACCCCTTAACCTCCTCTTCTCCAGGCTAAACATGCCCAGCTCCCTTAGCCGTTCCTCATAGGGCATCATTTCCAGGCCTTTGACCATTTTGGTTGCCCTCCTCTGGACACGTTCCAGTTTGTCAGTGTCCTTCTTGAACTGTGGTGCCCAGAACTGGACACAGTACTCCAGGTGAGGTCTGACCAGAGCAGAATACAGTGGCACTATTACTTCCCTTGATCTAGATGCTATACTCCTATTGATGCAGCCCAGAATTGCATTGGCTTTTTTAGCTGCCGTGTCACACTGTTGGCTCATGTCAAGTTTGTGGTCAACCAAGACTCCTAGATCCTTTTCACATGTACTGCTCTCAAGCCAGGTGTCACCCATCTTGTATTTGTGCCTCTCATTTTTTTTGCCCAAGTGCAATACTTTACATTTCTCCCTGTTAAAATTCATCTTGTTTGTTTTGGCCCAATTCTCTAATCTGTCAAGGTCGTTTTGAAGTGTGATCCTGTCCTCTGGGGTGTTAGCCACCCCTCCCAGTTTGGTGTCATCTGCAAATTTGATCAGGATGCCCTTGAGTCCATCATCCAAGTCGTTGATAAAGATGTTGAATAAGACTTATATATCACAGAATGTGTTAAAGAGGAAACGCATTCTCCTCTGCTGCAGGGAAACTGAATCTGGTTGACCTGGCCGGCTCGGAGCGGGTGTGGAAGTCCGGTGCGCAAGGAGACCGTCTGAAGGAGGCTCAGAGCATCAACAAGTCCCTGCTGGCTTTGGGGGAGGTGATCCAGGCCCTGCGCACCAAGCAGGCGCACGTCCCCTTCCGCAACTCCAAGCTCACCTATCTGCTGCAGGACTCTCTGGGCAAAGGCAGCAAGACCATCATGATGGTGCAGGTGAGAGAGGAGGGCAGGGCAGGGCAGGGGTGGGGGGGTCCAGGCAAAGACCCATGCCAGGCATGTGGGGTGTGGAACACAAGAGCAGTCAAGTATGACATTCCTAGAGTGAACATGTTTACACATGGGGAGGAATGTTTGTCCAGCCAGCAGGTAAACTTCCTGCTTCCTTCTGGGCTGGGACAGACTTCCTCTGCATGGGACTAGAGGTGGGCGTGGCCTCACCTGTGCAGGTAACGACAAAAGCACAGGGCAGGGCAGCCATCTCTCTCTCTTTGACTACATGCATCGAAGAAGCAACATCTGCTTAGCCAAAGATGCTCTTTTGGCCAAGAGAGGACAAAGCGACTGTCTCCTTATGAGATAGTTTCCAGGTGTACGTTACTTTTCTAAGGTAAGTCTGCCTATGGGGATCCAATTGTGAACAGAATGATGTGTGAGTAAACCTTTTTGAATACTTTTATAGAAGGATCTAGGCCAGCACCCTACTCTCATAGTGGTCAAGAAGGAGTGCCAGCCTTTGTGGGAATGTTCAGGGAGGCAGGAGAGGATACGGTACGATACGATGCTATACGATACTCTTTATTGTCATTGTCATTCTCCCATAGAGAACAACAAAATTTTAAAAAATCCACATCAGACATTCAAAAACCCACAAGCCTGCTATCTCAGCTATCCCAACCTGGTTAGCCCCCTAAAAACTCTGATACCCCATAATTGAATACAATATACTCCCATAGAGACTACCGTACACTGCATTTAAAAACAAAATTGCACTTGGGTAGAAACTGTTTCTCAGGCAGTTAGTCCTGGTCTTTATAACCCTGTACCTTCTTCCGGAAGGCAGAGGCTGAAAGAGATCATTTCCGGGGTGCGCACTGTCCTGCGCTATCTCTGCAGCTTTCTTATGGCACCTGGAAGCACAGATTTGATCCAAGGTGGGAAGAGTGCACCCAATTACTCTCTCCGCAAAAAAGGAAATGTAAAACTCTGCTAAGTTTTAGAACTTGCTAGTGAAAGCTAGCAAGAATGTTAATAAACAATATATCTGAGAATCCTCCAGAAAAATAATCTCTCAAAGGACCTATTGATGGCATTTTACCATTGTACTGTTGAGAGTGTATTAACTTCTGGTCTGTGTGTGAGGTTTGGGAGCTGCATGGTCAGGGAAAAAACAATGCTGTCCAGGGTTGTACAGACTGCGGAGAGAATAATTGGGTGCTCTCTTTCCATCTTGGATCAAATCTATCCTTCCAGGTGCCATAAGAAAGCTGCAGAGATAGCGCAGGATAGTGCGCACCCCAGAAATGATCTCTTTCAGCTTCTGCCTTCTGGAAGAAGCTACAGGGTTATAAAGACCAGGACTAGTCACCTAAGAAACAGTTTCTATCCAAATGCGATTTTGGTTTTAAACACAGTATAAGGAGTCTCTTTTATAGGTAGTATATTGTATTTAAAAATGGGATCTCAGAGTTTTTAGGGGGCTAACCAGGTTGGGACAGCTGGGATAGCAGGCTTGCTGGGTTTGAATGTCTGATGTAGATTTTTTTCAATTTCGTTGTTCCGTATGGGACAGTGACAATAAAGATATCGTACCGTATCGTAACACAGGAACCTGGACCAGAGGCTTTTCCTATGTTCTCACGTTCCCCCTTCTTATCTGCCCCGCAGATTTCTCCGCTGGAGAAGAACGTGGGCGAGTCCATCTGCTCTCTCAAGTTTGCCCAGCGCGTCTGCAAAGTGGAACTTGGCCCAGCCTCCCGGCGCATCGACTCCTCTGCCCAGCGAGAGGTTTGAGCTGCTCTCGACCCCGTCGGGAAGAGGAGGACTCGGAGCCAGTGCAATGACGGGGGGTGCGGGCCCCCTCTTCAGCAGAGGAGCCTTCTCCCAAGCAGGCCGGGCTGGAGAACCAAAAACTGTCCCTCTGTCCCCCTTACCTGAGCACCAGTTTCTACAAAAGTTAGAAGGGGTTGCGATGACATAGACAAGCCCTGCATTGACTTTCGGACAGCCTTCCTCCACCTGGCGCCCTCCAGCTCTTTTAGGGAGCTGATGGGCTGATGGGGGCCACCTCCCAAAAAGAGCTGGAGGGTGCCAGGTGGAGGAAGGCTGCTTTAGGATTGTAGTTCAGCCAGCCATGCCCCTGCTTTGCAATGCCATTGTCCTTTGAGCTCTTCCCTGCTTTGGACGCTTGTCATATCCACAACGACCCTGCAGTGTAGCCCTCCCTGCTCCTCATCCCTTGATGGTCCCGCTCCGGAGGTTCTGTGCTGCGTGGCTGCTCTGTTGCAACCCAGAGAAGGTGTCCAGTCTCCCCCTCTTTCTCTCCAAAGTTTGGGGGAGCAGCCATCGTGAAATGAGGGGGGCAGCCCTCTCTGACCATCTCTTAGTAGAGCAAGGTGGACCCGGCTCTGAGCCGGGCCGCTAACTCAGCCCACCACTCCCTGACCCAGCAAGCGTGGATCTCGACGTGCGTGTCTGAATGCATACATCCCCCCATCTTGGCACCCCCCCAAAAAAACCCCAACCCCTGTTTGCAAACCTTCAGAATGACTTAGTTCAGTCCAGTCTCCATTTAATCACTCTGGCTGATGGCGACCCGAAAGGGAGATTTCACTGCATGCTTTTGGCAGGGAGCAAGGGTCCCGATCCATCGCAGTGGGAACCAACTCTTGGGGTCACCTGACAAGGACTTCTTCCCGTTTTCACGAGCTGGTGTTGGCATCCGTCTGTCTCGAGCTACTTATGAGCTAACTTTACGCAGCACATCATTAAACTGTGGAACTCCCTGCCCCAGTAGGCAGCTCTGATGGTGTCAAAAGAGGATTGGACAAATTCATGTAGGAGGAAAAAGGCTATTGATGGCTACTAGCTGTTGGTCTTGTGTTCGAATCCTGTTTGCAGGTTTCCCGCAGGCATTTTTCCAGCTGCTGCGAGAACAGGATGCTGGACTAGACGGGCCACTGGCCTGATCCGGCGGGTTCCCCTTACCTCCTCCCGCTGCTGCTGCTGCACTCACAATCAGCCCCACAACTCTGGGGGTGCCACTCCCTGATTTCTATGTATTCGAGCTTGGAAGGAGCTGCGGCAAAGGGGTGGCACACAGGGTTCCCTGCAGGTGCAGTGGGCTTACGGCTCTGACCGCTAGGAACACTGCCTTCTTGTGAGTCAGGGGAGCCTCGATCCACATAGCTCAGTATTGTCTGCACTGACTGGTAGCACCAGCAGCTCTCCAAGGTTTCAGGCACGACTCTCTTTCAGGTCTACCTGGAGGGGACTTTGGGGCGTTCTGCATGAAAAGCAGGTGCTTCAGATTTCTGCCTTGCAGCGGGTTGGACTAAATGACCTCTGAGGTCCCTTCCGAATCTGCAGTTCTTTGATTCTGTGACCACTAGGGCCTTTTGGTCCGGGACAGTGGGGATCCGTTGCCCAACAATGTCCGAACAACAGCACCACATCGGCGGCCCCCGTGCAAACCGTCAGCTAGCCGGGAAGAGACGTGTTGCCTCACTTTCTCCTTTGGGTTCAAGAACTTGGACCAAAGAGGAGCTGCTGGACTTTCTTCCTGCCTCCATCCCTCCCCCCCCGGGACCCCTCTCCCTCCTGCTTCTCCTGGACGCTGGCCAGGACAATAAAGTGAACATGCCCCCCTGCTTCCGTCCTCTGCCTCGATTTTGTGGGTGTCTGCCCCAAAACCTGTGGGGCTGCATTAACCCCTCGGTGATGCTGGAGGTTTCAAGACCAGCTCAATGCCTCCTGACCCGAGACAGACAAGAGCTCCTGATATCCAGAGCTGGTTTGGGGGCAGGAGGCTTAGAAAAGCCTATTCAATTGTATGTTGATCTTGTGAACCCCTTTGATTATATATGTATGGGGGTTGGACTAAATGACCCGGGATTCCTGCCAACTCTACAATTCTGATTCTATTATGAGGATTGGGGAGAAAGCTGCCATTTGAGGGTTACAAAATTGTAATAACAAAATTTTATTTATATCCCACCCTCCCCAGCCGAAGCCGGGCTCAGAGCAGCTAACAACAGTAAAAGTAACACCGTTTACATAAAATCACCATCAATTAAATGAAATACATTCTAAAATCAATTCGTTGGCTAAGAAACATTGGCACAGGCTTGGAGGGGATCCCAAATTCTGGGGTTTGTTAATGAGAATACCCCTGGTTTGAGTATCTGGTGGTTTGGGGGGTAGGAACCTACAAAACATGGTGTTCACACCAAAAAAAGAACTATAAGACTTTGGCACAGGTTTGGAGTGAATTGGGTTGTGTTAAGTTGTGGGTGAACATATCAGACGACACGGCGATTCTTCAAACAGCTCTTGTTTATTCCAGAACAGAACTGAACTGAAGGGCTCAGCCAGCCTGCTTATATAGAGCTCCACTACAACGCAACTGTAACCATTTTCTGTAACTATCCAATCACTGAACGTCACTTTTGATCCCTTATTTGCATAACTATTTCCAGTATCCCCCTGCTGGCCCAGGGTGAGAACTTCAGTACATAACCGGTTGGGTTTGGGGGATCCCTAGGACTTCAGTCCGAGTACCAGGAGGCCCTACAAAATGCTGCGCTCATGCTATCAGACCCTACAAAACAGCTGCAGAACATTGACACAGGTTCGGAGGGGACCCCAAATTCCAGGGTTCATGGTTAATGAGAAATGGGGGAAGCGGTTTCCGGGAACCAATTTTTAAAATGCTTTGCGAGGCATGTGGGGTGGGAAGGGGAGACATGCAATGTGATTAACTAAGACACAGGTGGATTAGATAGCAGACCAAGGGACAATCCATACTAATTGCCAGGTGATTTTCTCTCTCTTCTGTGGCTGGCTCTGCCTTCCTTCCCTCGCCAGCTGTCTCAAAGTAGGCCTTGCATATGCATTTTGACAAACCCTGCGTTGGAGTAAAGAAACAAGCAGCCCCTTGATATTCCCGATAAAAGAAAATCAGAAGAAATACTTTGGAGCGGCTGCAGTTTGAACACCAAAATTTCTCTAGCGCTAGAACTTGAGGACATCCCATGATGCTGAATGTTGGAATAATAATAATAATAATAATAATAATAATAATAATAATAATATTTATTATTTATACCCCGCCCATCTGGCTGGGTTTCCCCAGCCACTCTGGGCAGCTTCCAACAAAATATTAAAATACAGTAATGCATCAAACATTAAAAGCTTCCCTTAACAGGGCTGCCTTCAGATGTCTTCTAAAAGTCTGGTAGTTGTTTTTCTCTTTCACGTCTGGTGGGAAGGCATTCCACAGGGCGGGCGCCACCACCGAGAAGGCCCTCTGCCTGGTTCCCTGTGACTTGGCTTCTCACAGTGAGGGAACTGCCAGAAGGTCCTCAGCGCTGGACCTCAGTGTCCGGGCTGAACGATGGGGGTGGAGACGCTCCTTCAGGTATACTGGTCCAAGGCCGTTTAGGGCTTTGAAGCACCAACACTTTGAATTGTGCTTGGAAACGTACTGGGAGCCAATGTAGGTCTTTCAAGACCGGTGTTATGTGGTCCCGGCGGCCGCTCCCAGTCACCAGTCTAGCTCTCGCATTCTGGATTTATTGCAGTTTCCAGGTCACCTTCAAAGGTAGCCCCACATAGAGCGCATTGCAGTAGCCCAAGCGGGAAATTTGGGACACACACAAAGAAAGCCCTTCTTTACATGGTGCGGAGTCAAACTGTGGAACTGCCTGCCACAGGATGCAGTGATGCCCACCAACTTGGATGCCTTTAACCAGGCATCTGGAAACCTGGCCCCCCAGATGTTTTGGGACTACAACTCCCATCATCCCTAGCTAACAGGACCAGTGGTCAGGGATGATGGGCGTTGTAGTCCCAAAACATCTGGAGGGCCGAGTTTGGGGATGCCTGGCTTTAATGGAGGACTGGAGAAATTCACGAATGAGAGGGCTATCGTGGGTTTGCTGGGCCTGCATCCCTGGAGGCAGCCATGCTTCTGAATTCATTGCTAGAAACCACAGGAAGGGAGCGCGCTCCTGTGTTCGAATCCTGCTGGCTGGCATCCCATAATGGGTACTAGATGGGCCATGGGTCCGATCCAGCAGGGCTCTTATATTCTTATTTAGGAATAAGATGGGGGTTGCTTCTGCGACCCTGATGCTAATCACATTTATACGGGTATAAGCACTGCTTTGTGTTGTTTTTGCAGAGTCCCGTACACAGCAGAAGGATGAGCAGTACATGCCACATGCTTAACTTTAGTTTATTTACACTTCAATGCTGAGAGTTTACAAGCAGGCATCTTGCCTCTGCGAGAGCAGAGAAGCAACTCCTCTCTCCTCGGAAACAAAGAACTCCGAGAAAACAGGAAACCAGTGTACGTCACATCCAGTCTCCCATTCCCGTGGGAAAACCCAACAGTACGCTGACTGTGGAATATAAACAATGCCTTGTGACTAGCATTTCGCTGCACAGTGAAGGAAGCAGAAACCAACATCCTCCCCCCTTTCTGTGAACATCACTGGGCAGCGTGTTCGTACAATATCAGTACAAACCCAACTTCTGTACATAGGTACAGTGTTGATCCCTTGACACAATCTTGGACAATACATCAGCAGGAATTTCATTACCTGGCATATAGGACACCGTTATGAGTCCCTTCTGAATACGTTCCCTAGCATGTTGCAATTTTAATTGCAAGTGCTTCGTGCTTTGCTTACAACCTTCAGAATTCAGCAAAGCCAAACATGCTTTGTTGTCCTGGTAAACCTGGATTGGACATTTGACAGGAATTTTCATGTCTTTGCACAATTGTAACAACCATTCACAATCCTTAAGTGAATAAGACAGTGCATTCAGTTCAGCTTCACAAGTACTTAAGCTAATTGTTGTTTGCTTCTTGCATGACCAATCAAATAGACCCTGATTGTACATGTAGCAAACTCCAGACGTACTTTTCCTGTCTGTAGTGTCACTTCCAAAACTTGCATCTGCAAATATCTCAAGACCACCAGACTTCTGATTGTTAAATCTCAGTCTGTAATGCATAGTGCCTTTCAAATAGCGCACTATGCGTTTCAGAGCTTTCCAATCCTTAACACTAGGATTGTTGACTTGTCTGCTTAGCAAATTACAGCTAACAGCAATGTCAGTTCTTGAACATCTGGCAATGAAGTTTAGCTTGCCTAGCACACTTCTGTACAGTGTAGTGTCAGAAAATGCTTCTTCAGTGTCATCTACCTGATAACCTGTTGTCATCGGTGTGTCTACAGGGTTAGCATCCATCAGGTTTAGTTTGCTTAACACATCAGCAATTTTCCGTGACTGGTGTACTAGAATGTTACCATTTTGATCTCTCTCTATTTCCAGAGATAGGTAGTTGTTTACCTCACCAAGATCTTTCATTTCAAAGTGCTCTTTCAGTTGAGCTAGGGCGTTATTGTACATTGTGACATCATCCCAAAAGAATAAGATATCATCAACATAAAACAAGCAATGCAGCTTCTTTTGCCCCTCCTCTTTGACAAATACACATGGATCAGCTTTCCCTTGCTGAAAACCTAGAGAAAACAATACTTCAGTGAGTTTTGTGTGCCAACACCGTGCACTTTGTTTGAGACCATAAAGGGATTTCTTCAGAGCACAAACAAATCCCTGTTTTACCTGTACGCCATCAGGTGGAAGCATATAAAGAGATTCACCTAGAGATCCGTACAAAAACGCTGTATTCACATCGTGGTGACTAACGTGTAGATTTTCTTCTGCAGCTAGCTTGAGCATAAGCCTAATGCTCTCATACCTCACTGTGGGTGAGTAGGTCTCGTGATAGTCTTCACCTGGTACCTGTGCAAAACCTCTGGCTACCAATCTGGCTTTGTGTCTGACTACCTTGCCATTTTGATCAGTCTTTGCTTTGAAGACCCAATTGCTTCCAAGCAGTTTCATTCCTGGAACTACTGGAACTAGCTCCCAAGTTTTGTTCCTTTCTAAGGAATCAAGCTCAGCCTTCATGGCATTTAACCATGGCTCAGCTTCCTTTCAATCCAAATCCTGGATTTCTTGGAAAGTTGAAGGTTCAAATACCTTCTTGGAGCTTTTAACAGCTGCTACTGCTGTCTTAGCAAATTCATCAGCAAATCTCTTTGGAGGTCTGCCTTTTGTGGCTCTTTGTGACCTGCGAATTAGCCTTAAGTCCTCAACACTTTCCTCTTCCTTCTTAGGAGAAAAATGACCTATTGTTAACAATGGTTCTTCCAATTCTTGATCAGAGCTTTCAGAGGGTCGCATAGAGGCTTTCGCACTCTTGAAATCCTCTGAATCATCCGATTCAGTTTCAGACTCAGAATCAGAACCTTCATCAGTGGGTGTGGGTTGTTGCGGCTGCTTTTGCTGTTGCCTATCCTCAGTCTCATCACTGTCATCAGGATAACATTGGAAAATTCCCACATTCTCCCCCCACTTTGCATTGTACTCAACACTTCTTGTAAGCTTAATTGTTTTAGAGTCAGTCATCATTATTCTGTAAGAACCTTTCTGATAACCTAGAAAGATACCATGCAATCCACGCTTGTCTAACTTGGAGCTTTGTGGTGAGTGAACCCACATGTCAGAACCAAAAATTCTCATGTGTTTGATGTATGGTTTCCTGCCAAACATCTTCTCATAGGGGGTACAACCAATCACTGAAGATAACCTGTGATTATAACTGTAAACAAAACACAAGAGAGATTCGGCCCAATAACTCTCTGGAAGATTGGCATCACGCAGCAAGGTTTTCAACCCTTGAAGCAATGTTTGACTTGCCCTCTCGCAAAGTCCATTCTGCCATGGCGAGCGAGGACTAGACAAATCGTGTTGAATTCCTTTCTCAGTCAGAAAAGCTTCAAACTGCTGAGAAGTGAATTCCCCCCCACGATCAGTGAAAAGAGTTTTTATCTTCTTACCATGCACATTTTCCAACCAAGCACAGAATTCCTTGAAGCTTGGAAAAGCCTCTGATTTCTGCTTGAGATTGTACACATAAATATACCTGGAAAATGCATCAATGAGAACCATGAAGTACCTATTTCCACCCAAAGAGGGCGATAGTGGACCAACCAAATCAGCATGAACAACCTGGTATGGTTCTGTAGCTTGCCAACAACGAAGAAAGATCTAGATGTCTTCTGGACCTTTGCAACCTTTGGAGTGAAGCGTGAGACCATTGCCTTGTGCTGCGTTGTCCTGGACACTGGACCTTTGCCTTTGCTCTGGCCTTTTCCACGCGATGAGCTTTCGCTGCGCTGCTCTGTCTTGGCCCTGGGATTCCCTCTTCATATGGCCTAGACGTCCACATGAGTAGCATTTCACTGCCTTCAAAGCTTTGGCGCCATCTGGTGGTTCCACTGCACTCCGGGATGACGTCTGTGAATACTCCCCCTTACCCATGCAGCTAGCACCCCGGCGGTCTGCTTCATTCAGAATCACGGCAGTAACATAGTCCACTGTCAGCTGAGCAGTTGGCTGTACAGCAATCTGAGTGGCAACAGACTCCCAACTTGGACCCAAAGAATGTAGTATCATGAAGGAATACACAGCCTCTGGAAAGGTGAGTCCTCTCTGTTGCAGCTCATGTCTCAGATTCTGCATCTCCATCAGATGTGTACGCACATCCCCACCTTCAGCAAGAGCCATACCATGCAGCTTGGCATAGGTTTCCTTATTGAGCCTAGGAATCCCAAAAGCATCAGCCAGCCTTGCGCAGCTACCCATCACTGCTGCTTTAAATCAAGCTGCGTCACTGCTGCTTCAGCTGCTTCATTCCAAAAGCAAGTTCAAAAGTGCTTTCGGTTTCCAGCCTCCCCAAGCCTTTGCCTTAGAGCCTTTGCCTGTGCCCGGCAAACGGCTCTAAAAGTTGCTTCTGCGACCCTGATGCTAATCACATTTATACGGGTAAAAGCACTGCTTTGTTGTAGAAAAATACATTTTCAACTCCCATCAGCCCCAGCCAACAAAGGCAAGGACTAGGGTCGGGGATGATATTTATGGTTTCCATCAAGAGGGCCACAGGTTGGCCACCCCTGGAGCCTAGGCAGGTGTATGTCCACTTTAAAATCCTACCACCTGCTGGAGTAAAAAAAGAAAAGCCTGCAAAAATATCTTATGAAGAAGTGAAGGAGCAAAGCAATGTTGTTGTTTAGTCATAGATTTGAACCTGGGTCTCCTTTAGAGCATTGGGCTCGCAGCTCTGATCTCTCACTGCATCCTTTAATTGGCCTCACCTGCTCACCTGCTCAGGTGACACTCCCAACTGAGTCAATTTTCTTGTGGCGGCTACTGATTTGATCACCTTGCAAAGCATCTACTTACAACTGGTGGCCCATTCTGAGGGTAGGGGGCTGCCCCCTCCACCTGCCTCTGTGGGTCATTCAAGGAGAGCTGAGGGGGTTTTTTGGGGGGGGCAGCCAAAATACAGTTTTGTTGTTGTTAAGTCGTTTAGTGGTGTCCGCCTCTTCGTGACCCCCTGGACCAGAGCACGCCAGGCCCTCCTGTCTTCCACTGCCTCCCGCAGTTTGGTCAAACTCATGCTGGTAGCTTCGAGAACACTGTCCCACCATCTCGTCCTCTGTTGTCCCCTTCTCCTTGTGCCCTCCATCTTTCCCAACATCATGGTCTTTCCAGGGAGTCTTCTCTTCTTCTCTTCTCATGAGGTGGCCAAAGTCTTGGAGCCTCAGCTTCAGGATCTGTCCTTCCAGGGAGCGCAGCAATAGGGATGTTCAAAACGGTTGACCAGTCCATGCACAAAGCCAAACAAAGGCCAGCCTCCCCATCTCAAGGCCACCAGCTTGAGGGACAAGCACCAAAGCGGTATTGCAGTCAGTGTTGGAATTGGACCTGGGAGATCCGAGTTCAAATCCCCACTCAGCCATGAAGCTTACTGGGTTCGGCCTTGGGCCAGTCTCTGCCTCTCAACCTCACAGGGTTGTTGTGAGGATGGAGAAGTAGGCATCATGCCACCTTGAGCTCCAAATAAATGTTAGGACCCCAAACAGCCCCGAACCTTTGCAATTAACCACAAACAAAATACTGTATTTTTCGCTCCATAAGACGAACTTGACCATAAGATGCACCTAGTTTTTAGAGGAGGAAAACAAGAAAAAATATTCTGAACAAAGCAGTGGATGTATGATTTTTGTGGTTCATGCTGTGGCCACAGACATGTGATTTGATTGTGAATTTGGGGTGACCCAATGCAAAAATCCTGAACATCCATGTGGATCCATGCTTTGTAACCACGTTTTTGCTCCATTGTGGCCCCACAAAACAGTGGATGTGTGATTTTTTTGGTGCAGGCAGTAGCTATGGACATGTTATGTGATCTGATGGTGAATTTGGGGTGACCCAATGTAAAAATCCTGAGGATCCTCTGCCCTCCCAAGCAGCCTCCTTTATCGCTAGAATCCCTTATCTCCCTTCGATCCCACTGATCAGCTGCTTCCTTTCAACACTCCCTTCCCCCTTGTTTGCCTTAGTGTCTTTTCCTTAGCTGGAGCAGTTTTTTGCTCCTCCTTTTCTTCTAATTTCTCTCCTCATTGAATCAGTCTTCCTGTCTCCTCTCCTTGCAAGTTTGCTGTCTTTTCCTCCCCCCCTCCCAGGCAGCCTCCTTTATTGCTAGCGTCCCTTATCTCCCTCCCGATTGCTTGCTATCAGTGGCTTTGTTTCCACACCCACTTCTCTCTTTCAAAAAGAAAAAGCATGATCTGCTTTTCGCCCCAGGACAATTCAGCTCCAGGGACCACGCATTCGCTCCATAAGATGCACAGACATCTCCCTTTACTTTTTAGGAGGAAAAAAAGTGTGTCTTATGGAGCAAAAAACTAGTACAGTTAGGCCACCAAAATGACAGGAAATACTCAGATAAAGGTAAAATAAAAAGTTGGCCAAGGCTGGCTGTCGACTTTGTGAATGAGCAGGGAGTTAAAACCAGCTTGATCTCCCTGCTTAAAAGGACGGAGAATGAAAGTGTTTTTTAGGCCAGAGAAGCAGCTTCACTGGGGGTGGGGGGGGGTGAGGTGGGAACCAACCCAAGAAACACGAAAGTCCAGTTACAGTGCTTATTTTATTGCAGGGGAGGGGGGCTTCCCCTCCCCATTTCATTCATCTTACAAACTACCTGAGGTTTTCCTTTACAAACAAAGCTGTACATAACCATTTCTCGAGTCCAGAGCAGGACTCCAAGCAGCTTACAGATAAAAACAAACAGTTAAAAACTTCATTTATGGAGCCAGCTTAGCCCAGCCAAGCGGTTCCATCAAACAAAGCATTGCACGGCCCCCCCCCCCAATCGCTTCCGGCGGTTCGAGACCCGCAGGAGCTGCCTGGCTTTCAAAAAATATATATACAAATTTGTGGGGTGGGGGTGTGTGTGCGCAAGCGTCCACCACGGATCTTATTACTTAAATACCCCCCCATTTTCATATTAAGGTCCTTAAAATCCATACGGAAAATGCAACGTTCCCCAAGTACTCTGGCTGAAACTTGGGGGGGGGGGGGGAAGCTGGCCAGACCCCTTTCCAAGGGGGGCAGCCCATCCCGTCAGTGGGGTGGGGGCAATTGTGTCTGACAGCAACCACAGCAAATGGAGGGAGGAAGGAAGGGGGTCAGGGAAGGGAAGGGATGTGGGGTCAGAGGGCTGAGTGGGGCGGACAAGGGACCCCAGGAAGTAGCTTGGGGGGGAGGTTGGCAGCAGCATGAGAGGCAGGGCAGTGCTGACGGGGGGGCCAACAGTCCCTGGAAGGGGACCTGGCCTGCCAGAGGGGGGGCCATGGCACTGCTGCACCACACAGGCAGATGACCCCAGGGCGTGGCGGGGTACCTGCCCAGGGAACAGCACTGCGAGCCTGGGGTCTGCAAGGGACCTGTCAAGGCAGGGGGGGCTGCCCCTTCCTGAGGGGAAGGCAAGGAGGGGTCCGGGCTGGGGAAGACGTTGCCCCCACAGTCCAAGGATGCCCAGGAGGTGGAGGGCGATGTCTCGAGGCTTCGACATCTGGCTCTGGGCTCCGAGGGCGAGGTCCGCAGGATGTTGTCCATGAGAAACGAGCTTCCCGGGCGGCGCTCAGGGGTCTGTGCCCGGGGGAGGCCCACAGGTGGTGGGTAAGGGGATCCATGGATGACGTAGGGGGTCAAGTCCTGGATCCAGCGCACTTCGTCCTGTCGGGAGATCATGGTATTTTGGAGTTTTAATGCCTCCCGGGGTATCAAGTTGACGTCCACGGACCAGTAGTTCCTCTTGCTGTTGGCTTTCGAGGGGTCTTTCAGCTCCTGCAACAAAAGCGGGGTGGGGTGAAGAGGCACTGTAAGCGGGTGGGAGTTGAGTATAGAACCATCGAATGGTAGAGGAACCCTGAGGTCATCCAGACCAACCCCCAGCAATGAAAGAACAGCAGCTGAAGAATCAGAGCGGCTTCATCACAAAGCTTGAAACTGGATTGTGATTTTGTGTTGTAACTGCCCCGAGACCTGCGAGTATAGGCTGGCATACAAAATTTAATAGTAATAGAAATTTCTATCGTCTTTCCGTGAGCCCCACTTCTACACACAGCCCCCTAGAAGCAATTCCCCTAACAAAAAAAAGGTTGCAGCTTTTGGGACATTTTAGTTGAGAGAAAAGGCAAGAGGCAGTGACTTGATTGAAGTTTGTAAAATTATACATGGGATTTAGAAAATGGATAGGGGTATGTTTTTCTCCCCCCCTCCTAATACTCATGGACAGGCTAGAAAATAATAATAATAATTTTTATTTATACCCCACCCTCCCCAGCCAAGGCTGGGCTCAGGGCGGCTAACAAGCAATAATAAAAATAAGTTGAATGAATACAACTTAAAAACAAAATTTAAATACAACATTAAAATATCAAAATGTAGCCTCATCGCAGGAGGAGAAAGGAAAAGAAAAAAGAAAGAGGGGGAGGGAATCTAATTGGCTTCAAGCCAAAGGCCTGTCTTACAGGCCCTGTGGAAAGAAATCTGAAAGAAAGAAAGAAAGAAAGAAAGAAAGAAAGAAAGAAAGAAAGAACAAAACTGAATACTGGACAGATAAAAGAAAGGTTTTTCTTACACTCTCATGAACAAAACAAAAAAAATTCCTTCCAGTAGCACCTTAAAGACCAACTAAGTCAGTTCTTGGTATGAGCTTTCGTGTGCATGCACACTTCTTCAGATACCTGCACACGAAAGCTTATAGCAAGAACTGACTTAGTTGGTCTTTAAGGTGCTACTGGAAGGAATTTTTTTTGTTTTGACTATGGCAGACCAACACGGCTACCTATCTGTAACTCTCATGAACGTCCTGTAATATTTCGGTGGTTAGTTAACAACAACAACAACAACACACACTTCTCACACCTAGTAAGGGGATGTAAAAGGTCACATTTCCCTCTTCATCTCTCCTCCCGCTTCCCCACAATTTCAAGCAATAAAGGTTACCGTTCTCCAATTCAGTCTTTTCTAACCCGGCACCCACTTGCAACTCCCAACTCCCACCTGCCCCATTCACAAGATCTGGCAATACACCTGGAGTGCCAGCTTGTAGAAGACCCTGCTGCCCCCAACTCTCCCATACCACATAGTTTCTGAACGTGCGAAGCATGGCTGTGGAACTCCTTGCCACAAGGAAGGGGAAAACAACCCAACAACGTCCCATGATGGATTTCAGGGTTTCCCAAACTTGGGTTTCCAGCTGTTTTTGGACAATTCCCATCCACCTCGATCACTGGTCCTGCTAGCTAGGGATGATTGGAGTTATAGTCCCAAAACAGCTGGGGACCCAAGTTTGAGAAATCCTGGATTAGATTTCGTAGAAGGGGATGCCAAAACCTCTGCCCCCATCTTGTAGCTGGCCCCGATCCTGCGCCACCATTTTGTGACCTTGGTAATTTCCAGCAGTCTCAAGGTGTGCTAGTCTTTTTACCTGGCGGGGAGGTACAAAGACCGAGGATCCCTTTCTCTATATAAATACACCCCCTTGCAAAATAGCAACGTAACTGCACCTTTTCCTCAAGGATTCAATTCAAACCTCTTGAGGGGATGAAGGAGAGGGAAGGTTTGCCATGTGAAATGCAAAGCGGCCTTGGACAACTGCAAACTCCCATCTGCTAATGGGATTTGTAATCCACAAACACCTGAGGGGATGAGGTTGGCGAAGGAGGCAGCTGAACAAAAACAAAAACCCGTTGGGAAACTCTTTAAATCCTACTCTTCCCTCTCCTCCCCACACTCCCTGCCTCCCTCACCTTCACAGCCCTAGACCTTTTCCCAACCCTCAGGAGGGCGGCATCCTGGGTCCAGCTGGTTGGCAACTTGTGGGGACCAGAGCTGTTTTTGGAGAAAGAGCAGGATGCAAATTGGAACAATATGAACCCTTATCAAGATTTGAAACTGCTTACTATGACCAAGTCAAGCCTCTAGACTCTCTCTCTCTCTCTGCCCCGCATGACCCGCACCCCACAGCCTTCCTCAGCCTCCTGTTGCCTTGGCAGGGGTTTCGGACTACAAATCCCCCTGACCACTAGCCATTCCGGCTGGAACCGAAGTGAGGTCAGCTACAGGGGCAAAGCCTACAGGAGAGCTTTTCAGCAGCTGGATCAGAACATCTGGTGCAGCCTCCTGTTCTTACAGAGGCCAGAAGGCTGCCCCAAGCCAGGCATGAGCAAAACAGAAGGGCCCCGTCCCCACCTGCAGCCCCCAACACCTGGGATGCAGGTAGAGGGAGAACGGAGGCAGCAGGCTGGAGAGAGCGAAAAAGGAATAATTCTAAGGAAACTGGTCCTCCTTCCCTTCTTTTCCTTTTCCCCAGAGCATCCTCCCTTCCTTCTGAGCTCTCCCCCCCACCAACTTTGCCCAACATCCCTCCCACTCTCCCTTCACACACAGTTTTATTATTTATCATACCAGTCACCCACCAAGCCCAGGTCCCGGGGTTACTGCCTTAAAACACAACATTGCAAACACATTTAAAACCACTTGCAACCACACAGGTAAGGTGCCTTCTAAAAACATTTGCCTTATGTATCACATTACATCATCATCATCATCATCATTATTAGCAATAACACTTTAATAATAATAAATTTTATTTATACCCCGCCCTCCCCAGACAAGGCAGTTAACAAGCAGTAATAAAAACAAGTTGAACGAATACAACTTAAAAACAAGATTAAAATACAACATTGAAACATTAAAATGCATTAAAATGTTAAAATGCAGCATTACTAACACGTACCATCCGAAAGCAGGGGTTGGAGGAGAGGTTGTGTCGAATGGAGTCCTTCCAGCCCTGGTAGCTGTCGCTAAAAATCGGGAAGAGGCCTTGAATATCTTCGACTATCTAAGAGAGAAAGAGAAAAGAGGTTTTTAAGTTCAGCTGCCGGCCTGAGGCAGGGCGCCGTCGGAAGCCCTCCTCTTCCTCGCACAGCCGAAGACGCAAGCAGCATCTGGGGCCACCCAAACCCACGAGGGCCGCCCAGTCGAGCCACCCACTTCGCGCGCACCCCGCCGCCCCTCTGCTTTTCGCGGCAGCCCGACGCGCCACGTCCCCCGACGGCTGAAAAGCCTCTGGGACCTGCGGGCTCCCGGGAAAGCAAAACTCATAAAGGCGACCCTGCTAGGTTCCAGGAGGAGAACCCCGATAGGGAAGGCGACTCCAAGCTCGCAACCCTCTTTCTGGCCAGCTGGACCGGCCCGACGGCTCCCGTGCGCAACGAGCAAGCAAGCGGTTTCGCTTCCCAGCAGGTGCGCTCACCTGTCGAAGTAGCAGCCTCTTCTCCGGGGACCGTTGGATGACCAAAGCAATCATGGCCAGGTAGCTGTAGGGAGGTTTCGAGTGTCGGCTGTAGGCTTTCTTCTTGTGCGCCCTCGACGGGGCAGACGAGCCTTGCGCCAGCCGGGGCGCCTCGGGACCCGGGGTCTCCGCTGGAAGGAGCGGCGTCGGCGGCGTGTCGGGGGGCGTCTCGGGCTGGCGGCTCGGGACCTGGAGTGGTTCCATGTCGACGTCGGGCACGAGGAGCGGTTCTTGGCGGGGACGCGCGGCGCTGAGAGTTCCCAAAGTCTGAGTAACCAGGATTGATGGTGCAGCGTCTGGATTCTGGCCGGCCCTTATATGTGCTGGGGGGCCTGGGGGGCGTTGGCCGACGTAGTTAGGGGCAGATCCTTGGCCACGCCTGGGGAGGGCAATTGACCCAGGTGGGATGATGGACGGGCGGGGGCGGGGAGCAGGCGGCCCTTGGAGGCGCCCGGGCCTCGGATCCACAGGATCAGTCCGGCTCAAGCAACGCCCCCGACGGGGAAGGGGCATCGGGGGACAAAGCACCCCCGTCGAGAGGCGCCGCGAGCCGCTGTGGATTAGCGGAGACGCGCGCCGGACTTCGAGGTCAACCGCAGGAAGAGCCATTTCCACCTCATCGCTGCCCTGGGGTGGAAGAGCTTACTCCCGAGGAAGCGTGCCTAGGCTGTGAAAACAGCAGCAGCAAGGGGGCCGCTTGGCTGGACCAGACGGCGCCTGAGAACGGGGCGGTCGGTCGCTAAGGTGTATTGCTTTCCCCCTCACCTGCGCCTCGCCAGGTGTGCCGGGATTCGGAGCCCAATCCACCTGGCGGTTTGGCAGGCTGGCAAAAGCGAGGATGGAGCCTCAAGCAAAGCAAAGAAAGTCCTTCTTCCCTCAGCGGTAGAGTTAAACTGCGGAACTCTCTCCCACAAGACATGAGGCAGTGAGGACCACAAACTCAGAGGATGTTGAAAGAGGACTGGACAGATTCGTGGAGGGATTCCTGCTTGTTGGGCATGGGCCTGATCCTGCAAGCTCTCTTTGTGTTCATCAATGGCTACTAACAATGGTGGCTGTGCTCCCACATGGGAGACAGTAAATTCTTCAGAATCCCAATTCCTGGAAGTAACAGGAGAGGAGAGGCTCTTGTGTTCAGATCCCACATGTATCTTGAGAGCACTATGCTAGACTCATGGGCCTTTGACCTGGGCTCATTTTAAGTTCCTATGGTTCCATTGGCCCCAGCAAGCATAGCCCTTGTTAATTATTGTTTATGTATTATTTTTACGTATTAAATTTGCATGCTGCCCTGCCGATACGATACGATAATCTTTATTGTCATTGTCCCATACAGAACAACAAAACTGGGGGGGGGGGGGGGGGAAACAAAACTACATAAGACATTCAAAACCAACAGACCTGCTATCCTACCTATCCCAGCCTGGTTAGCCCCCAAAAACTCTGATACCCCATTTTAAAAATACAATATACCCCATAGAGACTCCTTACACTGCGTTTAAAACCAAAATTGCATTTGGATAGAAACTGTTTCTCAGGCAGCTAGTCCTGGTCTTTATAACCCTGTACCTTCTTCCAGAAGGCAGAAACTGAAAGAGATCATTTCCGGGGTGCGCACTGTCCTGCGCTATCTCTGCAGCTTTCTTATGGCACCTGGAAGCATAGATTTGATCCAAGGTGGGAAGAGCGCACCCATTTATTCTCCCTGCAGTCTTTACAACCCTGGACAGCATTGTTTTTTCCCTGACCATGCAGCTCCCAAACCACACACACAGACCATAAGTTAATACACTCTCCATAGTACAATGGTAAAATGCCACCAACTGGTCCTTTGAGAGATTGTTTTTCCGGAGGGTTCTCAGAAAATATAACCTCTTCATCAGGTCTTTACTGTTTTCTCCCCAGGTTAGGTCATCTTCTGAATTCCATTCCCAGAAATCCAAACACCAAGACCTGTTCCACGCACTTCCTCCGTAGAGTTGAGGGTGGTTCACAGCAGAAAAATGCAAGATAAAAACATAAAATACATAATGAAAAGAAGAACAAGTACAAAACCAAACAAATTTAAAAGAATATAGGATGTTAGTCAGCCCAAAGCTTGGTTGAAGAGGAATATTTTTGCCTGGTGCATGTGTTGGTGTGCCAGCTGTGACCACATGTGTGCAGATATGAGACTGGAGCTTGGTCTTTTGAGATTTTTGTGGCCTCCTTGTGACACTGTTCACTGTCACCGTAACAAAAATATTTAAACACGTGGTTCTTTCTTGCGATCTTTAAAGTTGACTCAGATTCAGCATATTCTTTGCAATGAATATTTCTCAAGTTGGCAGGCGTTCCAGACTAGCATTTATGCACCAAGAAACTGGCTAGTCCAGGCATAGGCAAACTCTGGCTCTCCAGATAATTTGGGACTACAATTCCCATCACCCCTAGCTAACAGGACCGGTGGTCAGGGATGATGGGAATTGCAGTCCCAAACATCTGGAGGGCCGGGTTTGCCTGTGCCTGTGCTAGTCTCTTTGAAATAAATGAGAAGCAAGATAGAAGAGGAAAAAGTGTGGCGTCAAGAGCAGTAAACTTTCCAAAGATACTTTCCATCCATCCAGCTGCCTCCATCTCTAGCAGACTTCACTTGATTAAAAGGTAAATGGACCCCTGACCATTAGGTCCAGTCATGGCCGACTCTGGGGTTGCGGCGCTCATCTCGCTTTACTGGGTGAAGGATCTGGCGTACAGCTTCCGGGTCATGTGGCCAGCATGACTAAGCCGCTTCTGGCGAACCAGAGCAGTGCACGGAAACGGTGTTTACCTTCCCGCCAGAGTGGTACCTATTGATCTACTTGCACTTTGATGTGCTTTCAAACTGCTAGGTTGGCAGGCGCAGGGACCGAGCAATGGGAGCTCACCCCATCGCGGGGATTTGAACCGCCGACCTTTTGATCAGCAAGTCCTAGGCTCTGTGGTTTAACCCACAGCACCACCCGCGTCGGGACGCGGGTGGCGCTGTGGGTAAAAGCCTCAGCACCTAGGGCTTGCCGATCGAAAGGTCGGCGGTTCGAATCCCCGCGGCGGGGTGCGCTCCCGTTGCTCGGTCCCAGCGCCTGCCAACCTAGCAGTTCGAAAGCACCCCCGGGTGCAAGTAGATAAATAGGGACCGCTTACCAGCGGGAAGGTAAACGGCGTTTCCGTGTGCGGCTCTGGCTCGCCAGAGCAGCGATGTCACGCTGGCCACGTGACCCGGAAGTGTGTCCGGACAGCGCTGGCCCCTGGCCTCTTAAGTGAGATGGGCGCACAACCCCAGAGTCTGTCATGACTGGCCCGTACGGGCAGGGGTACCTTTACCTTTACCTTACCACCCGCGTCCCTTTTCACTTGATTAAGAGATGGCAAAAGTGCTCTAGACTGAGGAAGGTGGCTGTCGCTGAGCAGTTCCCCACGCCACCCTCCCTGCCCTAGTCCTGGGTTGTACCAAGTCAAACTTCAGCTGAACTCAGTAGCAGGCTAGACTTTTTCAAAAACAGACATGGAGGAGTTAAGCCGTTGCAAGTTCTTAACTGAGAGCCAGCACGTTCCGCGGCCCTGTTAACCATAGTTTGAGTTAAAATGGCATGCAAAGCAGAAAGACCACGAGACATCAATAAACTTTAAAAAATTAAAATAATAATGAGTTCATCATGAGGGATCAATAATCAAGTCATGGTCAAAATGGCTTTGATGAAGGCACAAGAAAGATAGAATAATTCAATCAGGTAGGGTGGGTGTTGCTGATTAAGGTATTGTGATGCACTAGGGATCTAGGGATGTAGATTGCTGATAAAGATGGAAAGACTCAGGTGATGTCTGGGTTTAAGGGTTGTGCAATGAAGAGGCTTTGAAGGAACTTAGATGGAGTAAGAGACACCTGTTGAAAACTCCTAATTATGCACAACTCTTAAAGCTCCATGCTTATTTATACTCCTCCTCGGATGGGACTTGAGGTAGCTTACAGATAAATACGAGAATTGCTAAAGTCATAGAAAAAACAGTTGCACATTGATTGAATTTAAACTGTATCCGTATAGGAAACCTGTTTAAAAACATAAAAGCAGCACAGCGACAGCCCTTTTATTAAAAGCAGTCCGTTTCCACAAAGCCTTTTGCAACCAAAAAACAGGAGGAAGACAGTAAGGAAGGAGCCAGCTGAGTTTCTCCAGGGAGGGGTTCCTGAGTCCCCCCCCCCCAAGCAGGCCTGTGAGGAGGGGCAGGACTGAGAGAAGGGTCTCCCTGGAAGATCCCCAAACCCAGACAGGTTATTTTTAGGGAACAGGGTCTTTCAGACCCTAATGGGGTTCCTTGCTGCTTCCTGAATATTAATATGTTTGCTGCTGTCAAGACTATAGCAACTCCCATAATCCCTAGCTAGCAGGACCAGTTGGAATTGTAGTGCAAAAACAGCTGGAGACCCAAGTTTGGGAAACCTTGTTCTAGATGTTTCTTTTTTATTAAAGATTTTCTTGATTTACAAAAGTGTTTGCAATGTCTCTCTCTCGTGTCCCCCCCCCCCATGTAACATTTTTCCATGTCTCATTTGTTGAGACATTAGGAAGAAAAGGGAGAAAGTGGGGGGGGGGAGAGAGATGGGGGGGTCAGGTGGCGATGTTTCTATTTTATTTACTATATGTAGGGTTTGGTGTCAGTGTCGCTTGTGCAGGTTCTTTGCTGTTCACTTGTGTTCCTTTGGTGGTGAGAGAGGTTGGGGTTGGCCTGGGGTGTGGTTGTTCAATTGTGGTTGGCTGGGGTGGTCTTTGTTCTCATGTGTGAGTGGGGTGGGTGGGTGTTTTGGGTCAGCTTAGCCATATTGATTTGTATGCTGTCGGTGGATTTTGTCATTGTCTTGTTGGGCTGTGTGTGTGATAAAGGGGAGCATCTTCTTCTATTTGTCCCTGTGTCAGTTCCAGTTTATTAGTTAATTTTTCTAGTAAGGCTGTTTCCCATACTATTTGGTGCTCTAGATGTTTCTGAACTACAACTCCCATCATCCCTGGCCCATCTAGGTCAGCATCCTGTTCTCACAGTGACCACTGGCCTGAAACTGGCAGGCAGGAGCCGGGCATAACCTATGAGTCCTGAATGCCTTCTCCTTCCTTTGCAATGCCAGGGTCAGACTAGGACCTTGGAGACGGAGGTTCAGTTCCCCCATTCAGCCATCAAGCTCTGACTGACACCGCCTCTCAGCCTGACCCAGCTCACAGGGTGTTGTGAGGGTTAGCTGAGGAGGGGGAGAACTGTGTCTGCCACCTTGAGCAAATTGGATGCCAAAGTGTGTTATAAATAAAATAAATAAATGTTTGTTTTCCTTCTGGGATTGTACCCCCAAGTGTGTTTCATAAGCTGGTCTCCGACCGTAATAAATTATCTATCTCTATCTATCTATCTATCTATCTATCTATCTATCTATCTATCTATCTATCATCTATCTATCTAATAACTAAACAAACAAACAAACAAACAAACAAACACACAGCTAGCTGGCTGCCAGTTGCAGGTAGTCACCGATGTAGAAAAGAGACTTCAGGAACACAGAAAGTTACTTCAGAGACTTATAGCTGAATCTTGGGGCCTTTTGCATGAGCTGAGCCCTAAAGGTAAAGGGACCCCTGACCATTAGGTCCAGTCATGTCCGACTCTGGGGTTGCGGTGCTCATCTCGCTTTATTGGCTGAGGGAGCCGGCGTACAGCTTCCGGGTCATGTGGCCAGCAGGACTAAGCCACTTCTGGCCAACCAGAGCAGCAGACGGAAATGCCGTTTACCTTCCCGCCAGAGCGGTACCTATTTATCTACTTGAACTTTGACGGGCTTTTGAACTACTAGGTTGGCAGGAGCAGGGACCGAGCAACGGGAGCTCACCCCATCGCGGGGATTCGAAGCGCCGACCTTCTGGTCGGCAAGTCCTAGGCTCTGTGGTTTAACCCACAGTGCCACCTGCGTCCCTCGAGCTGAGCCCTAGTCCTTCTCATTTCATATTTTCCAGAATTTCACTGAGGTGTGGAAAATAGGTGCTGATCCAAGCAGTGCGCACAAATAACCATCCCTTCTTGAGTGCAGATGAGAGTCTACTTCACTGGCACCCAATATATACATTTAATAAATTATAAATGAAAATAATTAACAAAACCACTGCCAGAAATTGCTGCCAGGTCCCCTCCAGCTTGTAAGTCACTTAGCTGTGTGCAAAAGCTCTCCTCTTTGCTGGCGTTGCATCCTAGTTTCATTAACCTGTGGCCTCAAATTCTGGACCCCCCCCCCCAAACCAATGCCAAAGTTTGCATCCTCTAACCCAGGGGTCGGCAGACATTTCCAGCAGGGGGCCGGTTCAATGTCCCTCAGACTATCTATCTATCTATCTATCTATCTATCTATCTATCTATCTATATTTAGGGGGGGAATGAACGAATTCCTATGCCCCACAAATAACCCAGTTCCTGGACCATCTGTGAGCTGGATTTAGAAGGTGATTGGGCCAGATCCGGCCCTGGGCCTTAGTCTGCCTACCCATGGCTTTAACTATACGGACCTTTGTTGGTAAGGTGATGTCTCTGCTTTTTAAGATGCTGTCAAGGTTTGTCATTGCTTTCCTCCCAAGAAGCAGGCATCTTTTAATTTTGTGACTGCTGTCACCATCTGCAGTGATCATGGAGCCCAAGAAAGTAAAATCTCTGGCAAAGGGGCTTGAATAACTCAGAGAAGCCATGAGTTGTGCCGTGCAGGGCCACCCAAGATGGACAGGTCATAGTGGAGAGTTTTGACCAAACGTGATCCACCTGGAGCAGGAACCTGCAAGCCACTCCAGTATGCCTGCCAAGAAAACTCCATGAAGAAAGACAACAGGCATATAACAAACTTAGTTGGTCTCTAAGGTGCTACTGGAAGGAATTTTTTTATTTTGTTCCAAAAAAAGAGGAAGGAAGACCAAGTCCAGGCTTGCTCCCTTTGTTGTGCAAATGCCCCATGGCAATTATGCAGGAGGATTTCCTAACTGGTCTGCTAATGACTGGCTAATGGCTGCTGATGGCGAGGGGAGAGCAGGCACCAACAGGGAGGTCAGGAGGAGGTTGCCAGCCTTTGGCTATGTGGACTTTCTCCCTAGCAGAGAAGGTCTAAGAAAATACTCTGTGCTTGGCCAGAGGAAAGGAAACCATCTCTACAGGTCCCCTGAAGAAAAGGCTATTGTCATGCATTTGCTTGTGTAGCATCAACAACCAGAATAATCAAATTATATAGAGTAACAAAGGGCCTCGTTAAACTAGCAGCTTAAAATCCAAAAGGGATGGAGACAATGGAAGGCAGAGAGAGAAGATAAGGGGGAAATGTTTGTTCGATTAAATTTCTGGTTGAATGAGGTTTGGGCCTCCTCCCTTTGGAAAAAGTAGGTCAGCTGGACCAAATTCAGGTGTGCTAAGTGAGCCAAATAAATCCAGAGGGAAAGGATGGTTTGTAGAAGGCCAGACCAAATTATGCCAAACTATAACTGTACTGGTCCCATCACCTCCTGGCCAATAGAAGGGGAAGAAATGGAGGCAGTGAGAGATTTTATTTTCTTGGGCTCCATGATCACTGCAGATGGTGACAGCAGCCACGAAATTAAAAGACGCCTGCTTCTTGGGAGAAAGGCGATGACAAACCTAGACAGCATCTTTAAAAGCAGAGACATCACCTTGCCAACAAAGGTCCGAATAGTTAAACTATGGTTTCCCCAGTAGTGATGTATGGAAGTGAGAGCTGGACCATAAAGAAGGCTGATTGCCGAAGAATTGATGCCTTTGAATTATGGTGTTTAGGAGACTCATTCAGGATCAGGGAGTCCCCCACACCTCCCCGCCCCCTGTCCCCCCAAAACAGTACTTCTGTCTTGTCAGGATTCAACCTCAATCCATTAGCCACCATCCATCCTCCAACCGCCTCCAGACACTCACACAGGACCTTCACCGCCTTCACTGGTTCTGATTTGAAAGAGAGGTGGAGCTGGGTATCATCCGCATACTGATGAACACCCAGCCCAAACCCCCTGATGATCTCTCCCAGAGGCTGCATGTAGATGTTGAAGACCATGGGGGAGAGAACAGAACCCTGAGGCACCCCACAAATGAGAGCCCAGGGGTCTGAACACTCATCCCCAACACCACTTTCTGGACACGGCCCAGGAGGAAGGAGCGGAACCACTGTATGGCAGTGCCCCCAGCTCCCAGCCCCTCAAGACGGTCCAGAAGGATGTTATGGTCGATGGTGTCAAAGGCCACTGAGAGATCCAGCAGAACTAGGAAACAGCCCTCACTTTTGTACCCCAACAACCTGGCGAAAGGATGGCAGAAAGCTAAACTCCTTTTTCTCGCCCTCCCTGCTCCTCTATGACCATCTCTCACTGTGGTGAGCTTCTGGGAACAAGCGTCTCTTGAGGACACCATGCCTGGTTTTATGAAAAATATATCCCTCATTCTCTGACCTTTAAGCAGGGAGAGTGAGGTGCTTTAACTTTTTATTTTACCTTTTTCTGAGCATTTCCTGTCACTTTGGCCTATCTGTTTGGGGTCCTAACATTTATTTGGAGCTCAAGGTTGCATGATGCATCTTCTCCATCCTCACAACATCCCTGTGAGGTTGAGAGGCAGAGACTGGCCCAAGGCCGAACCCAGTAAGCTTCATGGCTGAGATGGGGATTTGAACTCAGATCTCCCAGGTCCAAGTCCAACACTGACCACAATACTGCTTTGGCGCTTGTCCCTCACGCTGGTGGCCTTGAGATGGGGAGACTGGCCTTTGTTTTGCTTTGTGCATGGACTGGTCAACCGTTTTGAACATCCCTATTGCTGTGCTCCCTGGAAGGACAGATTGTGAAGCTGAGGCTCCAAGACTTTGGCCACCTCATGAGAAGAGAAGGCTCCCTGGAAAAGACCCTGATGCTGGGAAAGATGGAGGGCACAAGGAGAAGGGGACGGCAGAGGACGAGATGGCTGGACAGTGTTCTTGAAGCTACCAATATGAGTTTGACCAAACTGCGGGAGGCAGTGGAAGACAGGAGGGCCTGGCGTGCTCTGGTCCAGGGGGTCACAAAGAGTTGGGGACGACTTAACAACAACAAAACTGTATTTTGGCTGCCCCCCCAAACCCTCAACTCTCCTTGAATTACCCACAAAGGCAGGAGGAGGGGGCAGCCCCCTGTCCTCAGAATGGGCCACCAGTTGTAAGTAGATGCTTTGCAAGGTGATCAAATCAGTAGCCGCCACAAAGAAAAGTGACTCAGTTGGGTGTGTCAACTGAGCAGGTGAGGCCAATTAAAGGATGCAGTGAGAGATCAGGGCTGCCAGCCCAAGGCTCTAAAGGAGACCCAGGTTCAAATTTAATTTCTTTGTTAAACCAACAGCATGTAGGGGTAGGCAGGCTTTAAGAACAACAAAATAAATTTTATCATTTGTACCCCACCCATCTGACTGGGTTGCCTCAGCCATTCTGGGTAATCTTTCCTGATATGGTGCCCTGTGCGTGGCCAAAATTTATGATCTTTAAGGTACCACAATACTATGTTTTTAACATGGTCTAAGTCGCACCCAGAGAAGACCCATTTGCAATCAATTGACTAACCGTTCATCTCCCATAGGCATGAATTTTTAAGTTTCCAGTTCCTTTTTAAAATAATATTTTTATTGGTTTTTACAATATCAAAACATCACTTAAGGAAAAACAAAAAATCATATATCAAAACATTAAATCAATTATATTTACATTCCATTTTAGATCCACAATTTGGGTTTATTAAAATCCCTTGACTTCCCTGGTTCCTTTGTTGTATGTTATTCATGCAGGTCCATAAAAACTTTAATCATTTTTTTCTTTTCCATTCTTCTACCTTGTCTATAATATTACAAGCATTTTAAAAATCCTGCTAATGTATTAAGTTGTATACATTGCTTTTATATGTATATGCAGTGAACATTTCCCATTCCTTCTTAAATTCATTTTCTTCATTGTTTCTTATTCTCCCAGTTAATTTAGCCATTTCCAAATATTCCATTAACTCATTTTGCCGGCCTTCTTTTGCGGGGAAGACAACCTCTTCTTCCCAAGATTAAGTTTCCAGTCCTAATCCTGTATTGACTTACCCAGGAGGTAAACCTCCATTGAACACAGTGGGACTTCTGAGTAGACATGTTGTTGTTGTTTAGTCGTTTAGTCGTGTCTGACTCTTTGTGACCCCATGGACCAGAGCACGCCAGGCCCTCCTGTCTTCCACTGCCTCCCGCAGTTTGGTCCAACTCATGCTGGTAGCTTCGAGAACACTGTCCCACCATCTCGTCCTCTGTCGTCCCCTTTTCCTCGTGCCCTCCATCTTTCCCAACATCAGGGTCTTTCCCAGGGAGTCTTCTCTTCTCATGAGGAGGCCAAAATATTGGAGCCTCAGCTTCAGGATCTGTCCTTCCAGTGAGCACTCAGGCCTGATTTCCTTAAGAATGGAGAGGTTGGATCTTCTTGCAGTCCATGGGACTCTCCAGAATCTCCTCCAGCACTAGAATTCAAAAGCATCCATTCTTTGGCGATCAGCCTTCTTTATGGTCCAGCTCTCACTTCCATACATCACTACTGGGAGAACCATGGCTTTAACTATACGGAGCTTTGTTGGCACTGAGTAGACATAGGATCATACAATGGTAGAGTTGGAAGGGACCCAGGGGGGTCATTTAGTCCAACCCCACACAATACATGAGGCTGTTGTTAGGAAATACTCTAGAAAAATGCAACTTGTGCTGCTGAAAGAAGTAGTATGACTCATGTAACATGTTGGTGACTAATACAGTGGTACCTCGGGTTACAAACGCTTCAGGTTACAGACTCCACTAACCCAGAAATAGTACCTCAGTTTAAGAACTTTGCTTCAGGATGAGAATGGGAAATCGTGCAGCGGCAGCAGAAGGCCCCACTAGCTAAAGTGGTGCTTCAGGTTAAGAACAGTTTCAGATTAAGAATAGACCTCCGGAACGAATTAAGTTCTTAACCCGAGGTACCACTGTATACGGGATGCGGGTGGCGCTGTGGGTTAAACCACAGAGCCTAGGACTTGTCAATCGGACTTTACTGGGGCTTGCAGATAGCACACTCCCAAGGTAGTTTTCTGGGCTTCTTCAGTGGTCCAATCTCATAGCCTTGATAAGTGTATTGATATTCAGTTTCATAAAGAATACTATTTCTTGGCTTAAGCTTAAGACCTTGGATTTGCTTAAGAACTACTCTGCCAAGGCCAGAGCTAAAATAGGACGGAAAGGGTGTGTTTGTGTGCTTTCCAAACCTCCTCCTTTGTCCAGCCCAATGTGGAACCATCCCTCTCGCCCACCGTGAAAGAAATGCAAACTTTTTCAAGTGAAAATGCATTTAACAAAAGTCATTCACCACTTGATTGTAGCAAAACCTCAAAGAGTTTTTTTTTTCTAACTAAAGATGATCCCTAAGAGACAATTAAACAAAGGTATTTAAAAACACTGAAAAATGGATAAGAAGGAACAATGGGCTAAATAAAGGATCAAAACACATGTAACTTCTCCATGTCTGATTGGCTTATCTAAACAAAAATGTTTTTAGCAGTGCTTTGAAGGCGCCTGCCTGGTCTCCATCGCCAGGGAGTTCCAGAGAGTAGGAGCCTCCACATTAAAATATTGATTTCTTGCAATTGTGGAATGGGTGTTGAGAGGGCACTATGGGGCAAAGTGATCTTGCAGGTAAGCTGGTCCCCAGTTTTTAAGGAAACCCAGCCAGATGTGCAGGGTATAAATCATCATCATCATCATCATATTACACCTTGGGCTTGGCCTGTCTGTCTGGATAGCTCGGTTGGCTAGACTGTGGCACTGATAAAGCCAAGTTTGCAGGTTCAATGCCTGTCTGGGACAGCTGCATATTCCTGCATTGAGGCACTTGGATGAAATCAGCCTCAGGGTCTCTTCCAGCTCTGAGTCATTCATTCATTCATTCATTCTTTTATTTATGTTGCAATACATACAGTCATAGGGACGTGGGTGGTGCTGTGGGTCAAACCACAGAGCCTAGGACTTGCCGATCAGAAGGTTGGCGGTTCGAATCCCTGTGACGGGGTGAGCTCCCGTTGCTCGGTCGCAGTTCCTGCCAACCTAGCAGTTCAAAAGCACACCAGTGCAAGTAGATAAATAGGTACTACTCCGGCGGGAAGGTAAACGGTGTTTCTGTGCGCTGCTCTGGTTCACCAAAAGCACCTTAGTCCTGCTGGCCACATGACCCGGAAGCTGTACGCCGCCTCCCTTGGCCAGTAAAGCGAGATGAGCGCCGCAACCCCAGATTCGGTCACAACTGGACCTAATGGACAGGGGTCCCTTTACCTTTACCTTACATACAGTCATACCTCGGGTTAAAGACGCTTCGGGTTAAATCTTTTCAGGCTGCACCCCCCAGAGACCTGGAAGTACCGGAAAGGGTTACTTCCGGGTTTCGCTGCTCGCGCAGATGCTCAAAATGACGTCATGCGCATGCGCAGAAGCGGCGAATCATGACCAGAGCATGCGCAGACGCGGGTTGCATTCTGCTCAGGTTGTGAATAGGGCTCCAGAACAAGGAACCAAAATGCTTGTTGAAACGGTGTTTTGTGGAAGACAATCTCACTCGGCTGCAAGCGATTGCCAGAAAAGAAGAAGGATGAATCCATTGTATTTGCATTGGCGGCAAGACCAAACACCTTGATTTCAGCTGTGTTTACACATTCATACTGTTTCTGGTGCGTTCCCAGTGGTTAGGGAAGCAGTGTACACACAATGTTACTCATAATCCCTATCTATCCTATAACTATTCTATTCTTTTTTATGAAATACTGTGTTTTCAGCAAACCACCGTTGATCGAAACTGAAGGGCAAAAAAATCTAGCTACTTTTTAAACCAGTAATGTTTCTGCATAGTATTCCTAGGAAGTATGAATGAGCTATCCTATATTCCTTGAATACTTCTCAAATAAATAGGTCTGATAAGAAGGATGAATAAGATCTCCTTTCCGAAGAAGTGAACTAGATTGCAAGAGCTTTTTCTTGAAACCCTGCTCCATTTTGGACGGTGCTGCATGTTTTTATTCTGCTTGGGAATAAAGCCACAGTGGCAGAAGGTTGCAGGATCACTCCCTAAAAGTGTCTCCAGGCTGGGCTGCAGAGATGGCTTCCTGAAACCTTGGAGAGGCTGAGCTCCGTGGACCATGGGCAGGGCTGGATTTAGGCTGGATGAGGCCCTAAGCTCCTGAAAGTAATGGGGCCCTTTCTATGTCCAGCTGTCCTTTGTCAACAACAAATTGTCACTTTTTGTGTTGAATATATGCTATATGCCTATGGTAATTTATGGACCTCATAGGTATCTCAAGCCATTTGCACATGCAGAATGTAGGTACCCTATATTTAGAAAGGAGCAAACCAGTGATATTTTAGGGAGCAGGCTAATGATGATGATGATGATGATGATAATAATAATAATAATAATAATAATAATAATAATAATAATTTTTTATTTATATCCTGCCCTCCCCAGCCGAAGCAGGGCTCAGAGCGGCTAACAACAGTAAAATAATACAGCATTCTAAAAACAATTCATTATAAAATCAGCTAGCAGGTGGGGCCCATGACTTACATCACAGGAGCCTACACAACACAAAACACTCTTGCTGTATGTCGGTTTTATTTTATTTGTTTTTTATCTTGTATTTTGGAAATGTACATCCAGGTTTTTTTTTCTTTGATTATTTTTTTGGGGGCCCCCAGGAGAGTGGAGCCCTAATCTATATCTTGTTTAGCTTATATAGTATGTAAATCCGGCAATGGCCATGGATCTGGTTTGCTGATTTCTGTTAAGGAGCTGAGTTATCAGATATCTGAGCTATCAGAGACAGCAAGATATCATTCATTTAAGCCGATAAGTGAGGAACAGCCTCTGCTTGGAATCAGGTCCCTCCCTACAGACCTTTAAGCGCAGGTTTATTGCTGATAAAGAGGTTTGTCTTTACAGGACCACAGAAGAGCAAAACCCTGGGGAAACAGATTGAGACGCATCATATTTATGCCGCAAGGCGCAGGATCCTTTGGGGAAAGGCTGCTTCTAAAGTTTGTTTATTTCTGTCTCAAGGGACCATCTTAATTTCTTTTCTTTTAAATTATTAATTTTATTAGTATTCTCTACACAACGACAGCAAAAACAAAAACAATACACAAAACACAAAAACAAGCAGACAAAAAACCCAGAAAACCAAATCCAAACTTTACAAATTAATAATATAAACACTAAAAAGAAAAACAAACATTGAATTTCCACCATCTTAATTTCACATATGTGCTCATGGGGTCTGAACTAGCGGTGTGACGGACCGGGAACAAGACCTTGGGGGGGTTATAGCTCCACGAATATGTCTCCCCAGGGTGTGTCGGCCATGAAAAAAGAACCTAGGAAAGGGATCAGAAATAGAATTGCTGGTCTCACAATGATGTTATGCAAATCTGTGGCGTTGCTGCGTTTGGAATACGGCGTAGTTTGGTCCCCTCACACAAAAAGGATGTTGTGGAGTTGGAAAATGTTTAGGAAAGGGCCACCAAAAATTATCAAGGGGATAAAATGACTCACCTATGGAGAAAAGGTTGCAGTGGAACTGAAACCTTATGGGGGGGTGTTCAGGGAGAGATTCAGGATTCCTCCCCGTTTATTTTATGGATTTAACAAAATTTATATACTGCCTGGCTGTTGGTGTTTTTAAAAAGCTCTCTGAGTGGTTTAGGAACACAGGTTTACAAAAAAGATTCTCCATAACAAGGTTAAAAAGGTGTGTAAACAAATTTGAAAGATGATGGACATAACCAGGAGCTAAAGAGGAAGAGCCCATGAACCAATTTGGTTTTTGCAATTCCCACCCAAACCTTCCTTCTTTTTGCAAAAGAGTAAAGAATTGGAGCTGAAGTGATAGCATCCATTTGTTCTCCAAGATAAAAATCTTCCTTCAGGATCTCTCTCTTTTTTTAAAAAAAAAAATTATTAAGGGTTTTCTTGTTTTGCAGTGTAAGTGTAATGCCTCGTATTTTTTTCCCCATGTAACATTTTTACAAATCCGTTTCATTTGTTGAGGCATTAGGGGGGAGAAGAAAAAAAAAAAGAAAGGGGGGTGGTAGCGGTGTTTCTATTATGCTTAATGTATGTAGAGTTTGGTGTCAGCGTGCTTGTGTTGTTCACTTGTGTTCCTTTGGTGGTGAGAGAGGTTGGGGTTGACTTAGGGTGTGGCTGTTCAATTGTGGTTGGCTGGGGTGGTCTTTGTTTTCGTGTGCGAGTGGGGTGGGTGGGTGTTTTGGATCAGGTTAGCCATATTGATTTGTATGCTGTTGGTGGATATTTGTCATTATCCTGTTGCGCTGTGTATGTGATAAAGGGGAGCCATACCGGGGTGAAGGTGTCTTCTTCTGTTTGTCCCCGTGTCAGTTTCAGTTTATTGTTTAATTTTTCTAGTAGGGCTGTTTCCCATACTATCTGGTACCATTGGTCCATGCTTACTCCTGATAGGTCTCTCCAGGGTCTGGTTATGGTGTTTCTGGCTGCTGAAAGTAGGTGGGTTATGAGTTCTTTGTGGTGTAAATGGGCATCTCTTAATGCAATCAGTTGTTCAGCTGGACCAAATCAGGCCCGCAGCCCAGAGGGTTCCCATCTCTGCAGTAATGGCCTGCAGCTGCAGAAATGAGGAACTCTTTAATTGTTGTGGGCCGCCCTCTGACAAAGACTCATTTCACAAAGAAACTATAGGATGTTCTCTGGGAGTTTTGTGCATGCAGCGAAGACCAACAACCTACAGGTGAAACTCGGAAAATTAGAATATCGCGGAAAAGTTCATTTATGTAAGTAATTCCACTTAAAAGGTGAAACTAATATATGAGAATATATGACTCATGACCTGCAAAGCGAGATATAAAGGTAAAGGTAAAGGTACCCCTGCCCGTACGGGCCAGTCTTGACAGACTCTGGGGTTGTGCGCCCATCTCACTTAAGAGGCCAGGGGCCAGCGCTGTCCGGAGACACTTCCGGGTCACGTGGCCAGCGTGACATCGCTGCTCTGGCGAGCCAGAGCCGCACACGGAAACGCCGTTTACCTTCCCGCTGGTAAGCGGTCCCTATTTATCTACTTGCACCTGGAGGTGCTTTCGAACTGCTAGGTTGGCAGGCGCTGGGACCGAGCAGCGGGAGCGCACCCCACCGCAGGGATTCGAACCGCCGACCTTTCGATCGGCAAGTCCTAGGCGCTGAGGCTTTAACCCACAGCGCCACCTGCGTCCCGCAAAAGCGAGATATGCCAAGCCTTTATTTGTTATAATTGTGATGATCAGGGCGTACAGCTGATGAAAACCCCAAATTAACAATCTCAGAAAATTCGAATATTAAATGAAATCAGCAAAACAAGGATTGCAAATAGAGCAATATTGGACCTCTGAGAAGCAGAAGCATGCATATGTACTCAGTACTTGGTTTGGGCCCCTTTTGCATCAATTACTGCCTCAATGCGGCGTGGCATGGATGCATATTCAGTTGAATTATTGAAATAAATGAACTTTTCCGAGTTTCACCTGCAGACTGCTTTAACAGAGAATTCACAGGGGCTTTAATGGGTTGTCCTGGAACAGATGTTAAGCTAACTGGTCGGTAACCTCCCATATCCTCCCGGGATCCATTTTAAAAAACGGAGTCTCACACTGACCACTTCCCCAGCCCTCAGGTGGAGAGGCTGATCCTAGTACCCAGCAGAATCTATACCAGAATCCTTTTCTCTCAGTGGCCAACCATTGATTCATGGCATTGTGCAGTTGGAGGGGACCCCAGGGGTCATCCAGTCCAACCCCTGCAATAAATAATAATAATAATAATAATAATAATAATAATAATAATAATAAATAATAATACCCTGCCCATCTGGCTGGGCTTCCCCAGCCACTCTGGACGGCTTCCAACACAATATTAAAATACAGTAATGCATCAAACATTAAAAGCTTCCCTAAACAGGGCTGCCTTCAGATGTCTCCCAAAAGCAATGCAGGAATCCCAGCTAAGGCACCCAAAATCTGCTTAAAAACCTCCAAGGGAGTAGTATGTACCACTTGGGACCAAGACCTGAGTGCAAGGGCTTTCTCCCCTCCTAAAATTGCCGGAAGCTGACATTCAGAGGCATATTAAGATAGATTTCAGGGTTCCTTGTAATAGCTGTGCTCCCCCTCCAGGAGTTTGTTCTGATCAAAAGCGGGTGAGACAAACTCCTGGAGGAGAATGAAGCTATCAAAGGTTACCAATAGCAATGATTCTTCAAACATCAACTTTGTTGGACTGGTCATGCTGTGCAGATGCCTGATGATTGTCTTCCAAAGCAACTACTCTATTCCAAGCTTAAAAATGGAAAGCGTAATGCTGGTGGTCAACAAAAGAGGTTTAAAGACTCTCTCAAGGCAAATATTTAAAAATGTAGTATAAATACCAACAATTGGAAAACACTGGCCTGCGAGCGCTCCAGTTGAAGAACAGCCTTTGCCAAAGGTGTCATGGGCTTTGAAGATACTCGAACTCAGGACGCAAGGGAGAAACGTGCTGAGAGGAAGGCACGCTTGGCAAATCCACACCGTGATCAACTCCCACCTGGAAACCAATGTCCCCACTGTGGAAGGATGTGTGGATCCAGAACTGGCCTCCGCAGTCACTTATGGACTCAATGTTAAAGCCGTGTTTATGGAAGACAATCTTACTCGGCTACGAGGGATCGCCAAAGAGAATATGCTAAGGCACGGCTAGGCAAACTGAGGCCCAGGGGCCGGATCCAGAAATCAGTGTGTTTTCACATGAGTAGAATGTGTCCCTTTTATTTAAAATGCAACTCTGGTTAATTTGTGGGGCATAGGAATTCATCCCCCCCCCCCGCCGCCAAATATAGTCCAATCCCCCACAAGGTCTGAGGGACAGTGGACCAGCTCCCTGAAGAAATTTGCTGACCCCTGTGCTAAGTATTTAAAGGTAAAGGTAAAGGGACCCCTGACCATTAGGTCCAGTCGTGGATGACTCTGGGGTTGCGGTGCTCATCTCACTTTATTGGCCGAGGGAGCCGGCGTACAGCTTCCGGGTCATGTGGCCAGCAGGACTAAGCTGCTTCTGGCGAACCAGAGCAGCGCACGGAAACGCCGTTTACCTTCCCGCCAGAGTGGTACCTATTTATCTACTTGCACTTTGACGTGCTTTCAAACTCCTAGGTGGGCAGGAGCAGGGACTGAGCAACGGGAGCTCACCCCGTCGTGAGGATTCAAACCTCCAACCTTCTGATTGGCAAGCCCTGGGGTCTGTGGTTTAACCCACAGCGCCACCCGCTGTAGTTGCATGTAAACTACCATCGTGCATCCTCTTCCATGTCTCCCCTAAGGAATGTTAAGCATAGTAGGAAAGGATCTATTAAATAAGTCTTATCCTTCCTTCACTCACGCTAGGAAGTGATGTAGCAGAGCAGATTCCCCTCAATATAGCTTGGAAGCTAGTTTGCAGATTCGTTTGAATCTCTTAAGGTAAAGGTAAAGGGACCCCTGACCATTAGGTGCAGTTGTGACAGACTCTGGGGTTGGGGCGCTCATCTCACTTTATTGGCCGAGGGAGCCGGCGTACAGCTTCCGGATCATGTGGCCAGCATGACGAAGCCACTTCTGGTGAACCAGAGCAGTGCACGGAAACGCCGTTTACCTTCCTGCCGGAGCAGTACCTATTTATCTACTTGCACTGGTGTGCTTCTGAACTGCTAGGTGGGCAGGAGCAGGGACCGAGCCCCTCTATGTCAGCAATTCCTCAACAGCCAAAAAAAGGAAGAAGCTGAGATGCAAAAATGTTGGCTCTGGCTACCTCTTCGCACTTCACGGGATGAGGAGAGATGTCTTGCGGTGACACCTGGCACAAAAAAAATTCAAATATTTGCCCATCCTTCTCTTTCTCTCCCCTGCCCACGGTTCGCAGCTTTCGAAATATCCCTTTCCCTCCTGTCGAAGTGAAGCAAACTGTGCAGTCCCCATTCCCACCCCACAACCCGGTAGCAAAGCTTTGAACATATATGCACCCATTTTCCTGAAGCTTATCATTGCAAGGTGAGGACTCTGCGGGGAATGGTATTCCCAAAGGCAGGACAGAGATCTCCCATAACGTCAGCCCTATGGCCTCATCTGTCATCCTGTATATTCCACCACAACACCATAGTTTGCTGCGGAGTGAATTTGTCTTTATTTATAAAAATATTTACATCCTGCTATATCTTTTTTAAAAAAGACCAGTTTACAACAATATACATTTTATTTAAAAATTGAAACTTAAAAAATTTAAACCAGAGACCATCACCTTACTATTATGCAAATATGTTTCCTTAAGGGCCTGACGGCACAGAAAAAGTTCAGTTTGAAGTGGAAGGAGCCTGCTGAATCTAGTGGCAGGGAGTTCTACAGGGCTAGCTGGGCCGATGACACTGAAGGTTTGGTTTCTTGTTGGGGTCTGATGATCCTCACCAACTCAGGAGGTGGCCAGCAACGCTCTTGCGGATGATCTCAGCGGTTTGGGATAGAAGGGTTCAGGCGATCCCCGAGGTAGAATTGCAGAATCATAAGGGACCCAAGGGTCATCTAGCCCAACCCCCGGGACCAACGTTGTCCCCCCCCAACTTACAAGCTCTTTTCCACATCTACTCCTGGAGTGCCAGTTGATGGGAAAGTTCTGTGATGCAGTAGAAGCTTCCGATTATTAGGCGCCAATTGGCGTAAAGGTCTTTGGAGGTGATCACAGTCCTAGGACTTGAGACACTGATTGGTGGAAAGATTTGAAGGGGTGAGGGTGGGGGAGATCTCCAGATTCCAAAATGTTGATTGGCCAGAAAGTGCCAGGGTCCTCCTGGGGCAGTGCCAGGAGGAAGCGACTGTTACGTTTGGGCATTGCACTCTGTCTCTGCCAGACACTCTCTAACCAGCACCCGGGCATGAATACCGTATTTTTCGCCCTATAGGACGCACTTCCCCCCCTCCATAAATGAAGGGGAAAAGTGTGTCCATCCTATGGGGTGAATGCAGGCTTTCGCTGAAGCCTAGAGAGCAAGAGGGGTCGATGCGCACCCACCCCTCTCGCTCTCCAGGCAGCTATCCGCAAGCCTTTGGAGCCCGTGGGAGTTCCTGCCGGGCTCCGAAGGCTTGCAGATAGCAGTCTGTTCTGGGGGCTGGGGTCAGGGGAAGCTTGGGCTTCCCCCGCCCCCAGCCCCGCAAGCTCCGGGAGTGACGGCGAGGTTGCACGCAATCTCGCCGCCTCTTCTGGACCTGTTTTGGGATTGGGATCAGGGGAAGCTCGGGTTTCCCCTGCCCCAGCCCCGAGGCTGAAAATGAAGCCGCACGCAACCTCTCGCGGCTGGAGAGGTTGCGCGTGGCTAAAGAGGAAGCCAAGACAGCCAGCAGGATGGATCCCGCTCGCTGTCTTGGCTTCTTTGCTCTTTGGGGCTTGGGGGGGAAATTTTTTTCCCCTTCCCCCCCCCAAAAAAACTAGGTGCGCCCTATGGTCCGGTGCGCCCTATGGAGTGAAAAATACGGTAATTCCTCACGTCAGCCTCTCCATAGCACACTTGCTGCCTGCATAGGCAGATTGAATCTCCCTGCCCGTCTCCTCAATGACGGAAAGCAAGTCTGTGTCTGTGCTCTGGGAGCCTTGGGCACCTGGGGGCGTCATAGCCTGCACGTTGCCCATCGAAGGGGGCCCAAAACCGTTGAAGAGAGGTCGGAAGGGGGCAGAAGCTTCAGAGATCATCCCCGACTCTGCGCTCTCTGGTGCTGGCTGGCCCGCCTGGGACCAAAGTTGTTGAGGGCTTTGTAAATCAAGACAAGGACCTTGAACCTGGCTGAGCAGCAAATGAGCAACCAGTGGAGCTCCTTTAGCAAGGGAGTTCAATGTTTTCGCTGGAAGCTCCCGTCAGCAATCGGACCGCGGCTTATGAACCGGGTCCAAGGGCAGCCCTATGGAGAGCGCATTGTCCAGCCTCGAGGTTCCCAGTGCACGGACTACGGCTGTCCAGGAATGGCGAACCAAAGAGAGCTGGGCATGATGGCGCCTAATGGAGGGAGACTGGGATTTCTGTTTCGATTTCTCCGCTGAGATCTGGAACATTTGCAGTTGCGAATCCCGGGTGTTGGAGAGATTAAGCCATGATGCGTCCAACTTTCTTTTCAGAGAGGCAAGTGGTCTGGGGACAGCAGCGCTTCTCCTGGCTGCTGGCCAGGCTGGTAGGGGGCCACCACCGTGCTCCGCAGAAAAGGCCCCGCCACGCTGGCAACTGGGAACACGATGTCGGCTGGCTGGGTCATCCAGGCGTCGAAGACAGTCTTGTTGGGCGGCATGGCTTGGTCCAGGTCAAGCGAGAGCCCCGAGGGATGGGCCAGGGCGGCAGGGGGCCTGGGCAGCAGCTCCCAGTACCCAGGGGGGCTTGCGAAGGGCAGGGGGCTGTAAATCGGCAGGCCCGGGACAGCGGCAAAGGCGGAAAACGGAGGCGGGTAGCTGGGGGGAGCCACCACGTTGGGGGCCACGCACTTGGTGTACGAGGTGGGCAGCTGCTGCAGATGTGGCCCTCCGGCCCGCGGGGCATCGTCGGAGTCCGAGCTGCTGCTCTCGGGGTCCTGGAGGACCCGGGGGCGCTTGGCCAAGCTGTGGGGCGCGTGCCCCTTCTTGGGCCTCGGCCACCCGGCTTGCCTTCCGTCGGGAGACAGGGACCCCAGGGAGGAGAGGCTGCTGGAGGAGGAGAAGGAACGGAGGGCCGGCAGGCGGTTGGGGGGCCGCCAGGGCAGAACCGGGGGCCCTGTGCAGACCTGGTAAATGGGGACGGAGCCCCAAGCGTCTAGGGTGGCAGAGGGGCTGTGGGGCAGCTCGGGGGCTGCCCTGGGCTTCCCGCTCAGACCCACGTCCTGGAAGTCGCTGAGCAGGGTGTCGATGCTGACGGGACTGTTTTGGGGGGCTCCTTCGCCGGCCGGGAATGTCCTTGCGTCCTCTGGGGTGGGCATGTTCTGGGGGGCCGGGGGTCTACCGTTGAGTGGCCAGCCGTGGTACACATAGGGGGCCAGGTCGGCGGCAAACGCCCGCTCTTCCTGGCGGGAGATGGGGGTGTTTTGCAATTTTAGGGCCTCCGGGGGAATGCGGTTTACATCCACGGTCCAGAAATTCCCCTTGGCTTTGGGCTTGGAGGGGTCCTTCAGCACCTGCGGGAGACGGGAGGGAGGGATGAGGTGCTTTTTTATTATTGATAATAATAATAATAATAATAATAATAATAATAATAATAATAATAATAATTTATTTATACCCTGCCCTTCCCGGTTCAAAAACCGGGCTCAGGGCAGCTAACAACAAATTTAAAACACTTTTAATTATAAAAGCAGCATAAAATACAATATAAAAACATGAACAACAATAAAATTTAAAAATCAATTTAGGGGAAATAAGCATTCGATAATCTCCAGGGCTAGCTGGCAGAATTAGTCCTACTTGGGCCAGCGAGGAGACCAAGGGAGAATTAGCTGCGGGATCCCAGAGCGGGTGATCTTCATAAAAGGGGAGGGAAGGAAAGGGAAATAAAAGATCAGCCTAAATTCAAATTAAAGGCCAGGCGGATTAGTTCTGTCTTACAGGTCCTGCAGAAGGAGGTTAAATCCTGAAGGGCCCTGGTCTCATGGGACAGAGCGTTCCACCAGGTCGGAGCCACCATTGAGAAGGCCCTGGCCCTGGGGGAGGATAGTCTGACTTCCTTAGGGCTCAGGACCTCTAAACTATGGTTATTCATGGATCTTGGTGTTCTGTTGGGAGCCGCTAAGAGTGGCTGGGGAAAATTAATAAGAATAATAATAAGAATAAGAATAAGCTTAAGCTCTGCAATTATGCTGTCTGATTCTGGCCCCTCTTGAAGCGCAGGGTCCCCTTCAGACCCAAACCCTCCCCCCCTTGCGCCCCCACCTCACCTTGTAGAAACAGTCGTTGGAAGACAGGTTGTGGCGGATCGAGTCCTTCCATCCCTGATAGCCTTCCTTGAAGAAGGGGAAGAGGGTGCTGATCTCTTGGATGATCTGAAAAGAGCAGGAAGCAAATGTGAAAGGATTCCTTGCTGGTCAGTGGGCACCGATCCTGGACAGTGGCCCCTAGAAATGCAGGCAATACTGGGAGATGATATATAATCAGTTGAAAAAAATGTTGAAATATACATTCATAAAGAAACCAGAAGCATTTCTATTGGGCATTGTGGGGAGTGATATAAATAGAAAGGAATGCAAGCTCTTTTTATATGCAATAACAGCAGCAAGAATATTACTGGCCCAAAAATGGAAGCAAGAAGAGTTACCGACGATTGAAGAATGGAGGATGAAGTTAATGGACTATGCAGAATTAGATAAACTAACAGGAAGGATTCAAAACTGGCGAGACCAGAAATTCACGGAAGACTGGAGTAAATTTACAGACTATTTGAAAAGTAATTGTGAAGAACAGACGTTTGTAGGGTTGCAAGAAATTTTGTGAGGAGTATTATTAGAAGTATTGTAAAAATGGATCAGCGGGAAGATAATTTGTTAAGAGATGTAAAGGCAATCTAAAGTTTAGAAATGCATAAGAAGTGGTTAAAACGGTGGATCATCAGAGGGGCTGATGGAAGTCCAAAAAGATTGTATAAGTGATCAGCTTTGTGGTACATTTTATAATTTATATGTTAAAATTAATAAAAAATATTATATAAAAAAGAAAAGAAAAGAATCTCAGGCAATACAACTCTTGGGGAGAACGACTCTGGATTCTAGTGTTCTGCAATATCCTTCTGGAGGGGAGGAGGCCAGAATCTGGCCGGCAGCGCCATCTGCTGGAATGACCGGAGCTCTGCAGATGACCGGGTGACCTTGCGCTGGCCACCATCGCCAAGCCTTACCCGCCTCGCAGGGTTGTTGTGATAAGAGGCTAAGATCGGCTGCTTTGAGCTCCTTGGAGCAAAGGTGGGAAATAAACCAAATAAATAAATTGATTCCTGCGGGGGGAAATGGCTGGCCCAGATACAGCATTTTATATTTGCAAAAAGCCTGGGTCAAAACCATCAGCCAAAGGATAAGGGGAAATTGTTATTAAATATTATAAAATGTTACATATTAAGTATGCAGTATTTGACTCTAGACAGGTGATCTAGAATGCAGCATGGATCAGGGTTAGAGGTATACTCATTTCATATTTCATATATTTTTAACTGCAGCTATATCTGAATTGTCTCTGTTATATCCAACTGCAATTCAATGTATTCCTGTTGTGTTTTATGATTTTCCTGATATTGTAAGTGAGCTGGAACTGGTCTGTGACCGTAATAATAAAATTCTAATTCTTCTAATACAGCAGATTTCTAATTTCTCAATTAACTTGTTCTGGAAAAAAGGTTAACTATGCATTATAACCATGCATTCGATCTAATATTAGGTTACAAAACCTCTGCACTCTCAAGTGATTTTATCAAGTTATCTGAATGATGTAGTGAGAAAAATATATATTTATGAGCTAGTATGAAGCTCTCAGCATCTACAGAAATTTCAATTGCCACAAAGGGGAATGTTAGCATGACATTAACAGTGAAAACATGGCTGGAATATTGCAGAAATGTCAAGGGTTACAGAGCACATTCAGTTATGGGATGGCTGGAAAAAGCAATACGACCTTGTTTATCAACTTCATGAAGAAAAAACTATAGATCACATATTTACGGCAATAATTCATTTGAATTAATGTAGTATTAATGAGTTGCAATGATTGTATTTATAATATTGGCTTACACTGCATTTTATTCATATTTATGTTATCCTTGTAGTGTACTTTGTTGCATTTGGTTCTCTAGCTGCTGAATTACAACTTATCACCAAACTTAAAACCATGGAGAAACCTGGCCTGAACAAAGACCTTGGATTCTTATCTCATTATACATGACAAAGCCATTTTTCACCTTCTCACCCCTTGCTTCTCCCTGTAAGACCTATTGCAGTCGTTAAGAATCGTCAACAGGCTCATCACAGCTATCTGCCAACCACCCATTCCCACCACCCTTCTGAGTAATACCCCTCCCCACCTTCTCACTATATAGAAGGGTCTGGTGACTTCTGTTTCAGTGTATCTGAAGAAGTGTGCATGCACACAAAAGCTCATACCAAGAACTGACTTAGTTGGTCTTTAAGGTGCTACTGGAAGGAATTTTTTTATTTTGTTTTGACTATGGCAGACCAACACGGCTACCTATCTGTAATTGGTTCTCTAGAGAGATCTTTCAGTATGAACCAGCCTAGAAGTTATCAGGAAAGAGGAAGATGAACTAATAAAGGGTTTCTTGAAAGGGATGACCTGGAGAATTCTCCCTGCCCCACCATAGATAGCCCTTTTAATGACAGTTAAATAGACATATCCTGCTCGGAGGATTTGCATCCTGCCTTTGCTTTGTGCAAAGCAACCTTTTGAATAGAACAGGTGAGCTCCCACCTGAGGGCAAGATGCTGAAGACAGAGCAGTGTTGTGTGTTGCTGTAGTGCTGTCAGTTTTAAGCTGTGGGACAGCTCAGTTACTAGAGCCTGAGACTCTTAATATCATGGCTGTGGGTTCAAATCCCACACCGGGCAAAAGATTCTTGCATTGCAAAGGGCTGGATAACCTAAGTCAGAGGTTTTCAACCAGTGCGCTGTGCAGAGCTGTCAACTTTTCCCTTTTCTTGGGAGGAATCCTATTCAGAATAAGGGAATTTCCCTTTTAAAAAAGGAAAAGTTGGCAGCTATGGTGCTGTGGAGGGACACGGGTGGCGCTGTGGTCTAAACCACAGAACCTAGGACTTGCCGATCGGAAGGTCGGTGGTTCGAATCCCCGCGACGGGGTGAGCTCCCGTTGCTCAGTCCCTGCTCCTGCCAACCTAGCAGTTCAAAAGCACGAAGTGCAAGTAGATAACTAGGTACCACTCTGGCAGGAAGGTAAACAGCATTTCCGTGCAATGCTCTGGTTCGCCAGAAGCGGCTTAGTCATGCTCATCATATGACCCGGAAGCTGTACGCCGGCTCCCTCGGCCAATAAAGTGAGATGAGCACCGCAACCCCAGAGTCGGTCACAACTGGACCTAATGGTCAGGGGTCCCTTTACCTTTACCTTTATGGTGCAGTGGCACCCTGGGGTGCCTTGAATGATGGTCAGGGGTGTCCTCTGTCCCTCTTTCCTTCCCTTCCCTCCCTCTTCTAATGTCTCCCAAAGACTTGCACAGCCATGGGATCACATTCACCCGGTGCTATACCAGCTGCACCGGCTCCTGGTGGAGTACAGGATCAGGTTCAAGGTGCTGGTTTTAACCTTTAAAGCCCTATACAGCCTAGGACCCTCATCCCTACGGGACCGCCTCTCCTGGTATGTCCCATGGAGGACCTTAGGGTCTTCAAACAAAAACTTGGAGGTCCCGGGCCACAGGGAGGTTAGGCTGGCCTCAACCAGAGCCAGGGCTTATTTGGACGTGGCCCCGATCTGGTGGAACGCTCTGTCCCAATAGACTAGGGCCCTGCGGGACTTGACATCTTTCTGCAGGGCCTGCAAGATGGAGCTGTTCCACCAGGCCTTTGGCCAAGGCACAGTCTGACCCCCTCCTTTGGTCATCCTCACAGAACTCTAGCCCAATGGTTGCCATTAATTTGACTCTGAATTGATTTTAGAATGAATTGATTTTAGAATGTACAGTCATACCTCGGGTTGAAGTTGCTTCAGGTTGAGCGCTTTCGGGTTACGTTCTGCGGTGACCCAGAAGTAACAGAATGTGTTACTTCTGGGTTTTGCCGCTCGCACATGCACTCAAAATGACACCACACGCATGTGCGGAAGCGGCGAATCACGACCTGTGCAGACGCAGTTTGCGTTCGCTTCAGGATGCGAACGAGGCTCCGGAATGGATCCCGTTTGTATCCAGAGGTACCATTGTATTTCAGTTAATTGATTGTGAGTTTATGTAAACTGTGTTACTTTTATTTTTGTTAGCCTCTCTGAGCCTGGCTTCAGCTGGGGAGAGCGGGATAGAAATTTATTATTATTACTGTATTATTATTATTATTATTATTATTATTATTATTATTATTATTATTTGCAGCCCTGATCCTGCCATTGCTGGATCCCAAGGTAAGGTGCTGGCCTCGCTTTCACCTTTGGCCAGTCTCCGTTGGGCCACTAATGCTGGGGGCATCCTATGCCCTGTGGGGCAGCGTGAGGAACCCCCCCTCCATTTTTTTTTGGGGGGGGGAGCAGCTTAGAGACCAGGGGTGGCAGCAGCGGCTGCTCAAAGGACTCCCAAGGAGAGGGAAGAGGAGAAGAACCACGGGGGGGGGGGGCAGGTATGGAAAAGGGTGAGGGGCTGCCGACTCTGCAAGCAAAGGGTGACCTAACTGGATGCTTATGCCCCCCAGGGGTGCCACAGAAATAATGTACAGTGGACGCTCAGGTTGCAAGCGTGATCCATGCGGGATGCACGTTCGCAACCCGCAGCTGCACATGCGTGGGTTGCGATTCGGCACTTCTGTGCATGCACAAAGCACGATTTAGCACTTCTGCGCATGTGCAACCACCGAAACCTGGAAGTAACCCATTCCGGTACTCAGTGGCATAGCGTGGGGGGTGCAGGGGGTGCCGGCCGCACCGGGCGCAACATCTGGGGGGGGCGCTCGCACTCGCAGCTCTCTGCCCCTACCTGGCTCACTCACTCTCTCTCACTGCAGTGCTGGCTGTGCGAATCCGATCCAAGCTGCCGGGTCGTCGCCCACTGTGGAGGGGGTGGGTGCCAGGCGTGCGGTGCGGAGAGAGAGTGAGGGACTATCTGGGGGAGGGACAGTGCAGCGGCCGCCCAGAGCAGCGCTGAGCGCGGGAGAGAACCACACCAGACCAGACCAGGCAGCAGCAAGAAGAAGCTGGCAGCGGCGGCAGGTTAGGGGCGCAAATTACTTGCCTTGCCCCGGGTGCTGACAACCCACGCTATGCCACTGCCAGTACTTCCAGGTTTCGGCGGTCCGTAACCCAAAAAAAACACAACCTGAAGCAGCTGTAACCCAAGGTATGACTGTAGTTGGTCAAGGGAGCCATGGACTCAAAAAGGATGAAAACCTCTGGCTTAATTGCATTCCCCACCAGAGATGGAACAGGATGCCCCCTTCTGGGCAGCCTCTGCAACTGCAAAGGGAGAGACTCATGGAGTCGAGTTCCCCAGGGGTGAGATGCCAACAATGGGTGAATTTTAGCATAGACTCTCCATTTCCAGCCAACACCAAATGAAGCTGAGAAACCACCAAGTTTCCTTCAGCATCTTCAGCACTCTGTCAACTTCAGGCCTGTACCAGATCCTGCACTGGAGGGGGTTGGACTAGATGACCGTAGGGGGTACCCCTTCCAACTCTACTATGATTCATATTTAAGAAAATTTATTTATTTATTTATTTATTATTATTATTATTATTATTATTATTATTATTATTATTATTATTTATACCCTGCCCTTCCCGGTTCAGAAAACCGGGCTCAGGGTGGCTAACAACAAATTTAAAACACAATTAATGCAACAAAAACCAGCATAAAATACAGCATAAAACGTGAATAACAATAAATTCAGAATTCAAAAATCAATTTAAGAGGAAATCCATCCAATAAACATTAGATGATCCCCAGGGCTAGCTGGCTAAATTAGCCCTATTTATCATTTATATTGGTCATCAAATTGTAAACAAGAGAAGCTGTACTTCGTAGCCTCTCTTCCAGCTGTCCAAGGGAGGGAGCTTTTGAAACCACCTTGAATCAGTCAAAACAAAACAAAAATTCCTTCCAGTAGCACCTTAAAGACCAACTAAGTCAGTTTTTGGTATGAGCTTTCGTGTGCATGCACACTTCTTCAGATGTATCTGAAGAAGTGTGCATGCACACGAAAGCTCATACCAAGAACTGACACGAAAGCTCATACCAAGAACTGACTTAGTTGGTCTTTAAGGTGCTACTGGAAGGAATTTTGTTTTGTTTTGACTATGGCAGACCAACACGGCTACCTATCTGTAACTGGCACCTTGAATCAGGTAAGACATTGACCCAACTCCTCCTGTATGGGAAAACCTGGATGATCCAAAAATGTCAACAGAGAAGACTGCCTTCAGTGCCATCCACCCCTTTAATGAGTTCAGTTGGGTGTGTTTTTCTGCATAGAAAGGGGCAGAAAATAAACTTTCCCCCATCCCGACTGAGACCCCAGGTCTGCATGGCCATGAATTGTAACGGCTTGCCGTTCTCAAGCTGTGGGTCCCCAGATGCTGTTGGACTACAACTCCCATCATCCCTGAGCTCTGGCCTTGCTAGCTAGGGGGATGGGAGTTGTAGTTCAACAACATCTGGGGACCCCCAGGTGGAGAGAGGCTGGATCTGAAAGGCCTCACAATCGACTCCCAAATTAGGGAGCCCGACACCACCACCCTGTTTCGAGCATCGCTCTTGTGGCTTAGGGCCCTCGTGTTTACATGACTGCCTCTCCTGGTCTGCCCCGCAGAGGACCTTAAGGTCCATGAATACTCATAGTTAAGATATTCCTAAGGAAGTCAGACCATCCTCCCCCAGGGCCAGGGCCTTCTCAGTGATGGCTCTGACCTGGTGGAACGCTCTGTCCCATGAGACCAGGGCCCTGCAGGATTTAACCTCCTTCCGCAGGGCCTGTAAGACAGAGCTATTCCGCCTGGCTTTCAATTTGAATTCAGCCTAATCAAACTGTTGGAGGGGCTGCGGAAAAAGAGGCACCCTTTTCCAGCTAGGGTGGGACAGCGCACAGGGATTCAAATTCTGGACAAGGGTTTTTTCCAGAAGCCACCCAAATCCTCGTGAATCCCATTCTAGCTTTACCCAACGTACTCAGGGGCGATCAGCTGAAAGGTTTCAGCTCTCAGGAATGCTTGGCATGGATGTTGGTGGCTGCCAGAACCCCAGTTGCCCCCAAATGGAAAACCTTGCAGGATTTTGGTGTTGTTGTTGTTGTTTAGTCGTTTAGTCGTGTCCGACTCTTCGTGACCCCATGGACCAGAGAACGCCAGGCACCTCTGTCCTCCACTGCCTCCCGCAGGATTTCGGACTTTGGTATAAAAATATGTGGGGTTTTTTTGTTTTTACAAAAAAAATAAAATGAAATGGAAAGAGTTTGGAATGCACAGTACATCATCCAGAGCCTTGAAAAACGTCTTCTCAGGCTCCTTTACAACTCTATGATTATTATTATTTAATTGACTTAAGAAAATTATATGATTTTATTTACAGTGGTACCTTGGTTCTCAAACTTAATCCCTTCCAGAAGTCCGTTCCAAAACCAAGACACACTGCTTTCCGATAGAAAGTAATGCAAAACCGAAAAAATCCGTTCCAAACCCGTTTTAAAAACAACCCCTAAAACAGCCATTTAACATGAATTTTACTATCTAACAAGACCATTGATCCATAAAACGAAAGCAATAATCAATGTGCTGTACTATAAAATAAACAAGACATAATTGTAGATGATAAAAATCATCATCCACACAGTCACAAAACCAAATGAACCGAAAAAGCCTCAAAAACAAAAATGCAAAATAAATAGCAAAAACAAAATCAGTTCCGGAAGTCCCTTTGACTTTTGAAATGTTTGAAAACCAAGGTGCAGGTTCTAATTGGTGCAGGCGCCAATAGCCAACAAATGTATTGGAAGTTCAGGTTCCAAAAAAACGTTTGAAAACCGGAACACTTACTTCCGGGTTTTCGGCGTTTGAGAACCAAGGCGTTTGAGAACCAAGGTACCACTGTATTGATTAAGATTCTTTCCTCCTGAAGTTTGGATTTTACTCTTGTGATGTCTGCGCTAAGTTGAGTGGGACTTATGGTTTCCCAGTAGGGATGTATGGAAGTGAGAGCTGGACCATAAAGAAAGCTGATTGCCGAAGAACGGATGCTTTTGAATTCTGGTGCTGGAGGAGACTATTGAGAGTCCCATGGACTGCAAGAAGAGCCAACCTCTCCATTCTGAAGGAAATCAGCCCTGAGTGCTCACTGGAAGGACAGATCCTGAAGCTGAGGCTCCAAGACTTTGGCCACCTCAGGAGAAGAGAAGACTCCCTGGGAAAGACCCTGATGCTGGGAAAGATAGAGGGCACAAGGAGAAGGGGACGACGGAGGACGAGATGGTGGGACAGTGTTCTCGAAGAGACCAACATGAGTCTGACCAAACTGCGGGAGGCAGTGGAAGACAGGAGGGCCTGGCGTGCTCTGGTCCAGGGGGTCACAAAGAGTTGGACACAACTAAATGACTCAACAACAACAACAACAGGGTGCAGCCTGACCCAGATCAGTGATGTTCGAGTGATGCTGCCTTATTCCACTGCAACATTCCTCTCCCCTCCACCAAAGCAATTTGCACCCTGCTGTCACTAATCCCCATCTGGCTTGACTGATCTCTGACCCATGGATGATGTGGGGAAGATATTTACACTACATACAGTAGGAGGAATGAGCCTCCTCAGCTGACAGATGCCTGGGGAGATAACAGGCTTCTGTGTCAGTGGCTACGATTACCCTTTATTATCCTTCGATTACCCTTTATTATCCTTCGCCCATCCAGACCCTAAGCCTCCCCACTCAATGAACCCCCCCCCCAATTCTCCTAACTCTGAAGACCAGGGGTAGGCAAACTAAGGCCCAGGGGCCGGATCCGGCCATAGTGGTCAATTTTCCCTTTTCTTATGATATACGATATATATGATACGATATCTTTATTGTCATTGTCCCATACAGAACAATGAAATTGGAAATCTACACAAAACATTCAAAACCCCCTAAAAACTCTGAAACCCCATTTTAAAATGCAATATACTAAAGATTATGCTGCGTTTAGAACCAGAATTGCATTTGCTTAGAAACTGTTTCTCAGGTGGCTAGTCCTGGTCTTTATAACCCTGGACCTTCTTCCAGAAGGCAGAAGCTGAAAGAGTTAATTTCTTGCGAGGAATCCTATTCGGAATAAGGGAATTTCCTTTAAAAAAAGGAAAACGTTGACAGCTATGGATCCGGCCCAATCGCCTTCTCAATCCGGCCCGCGGACAGTCCAGGAATGAGCATGTTTTTACATGAGTAGAATGTGTGCTTTTCTTTAAAATGCATCTCTGGGTTATTTGTGGGGCACAGGAATTCGTTCATTATTTTTTTTCAAAATATAGTCTGTCCCCCCACAAGGTCTGAGGGACAGTGGACCGGCCCCCCGCTGAAAAAGTTTGCTGACCCCTAAGACTATAAGCAAGAGCCAGGATCAATTTCCAGAGGGACTTTCCACAAAGAGTTGCCAAGAGGCAGTCCTTGACTCCCAATAGCAATGGCCAAGCCCGACCGCATGGGTCGAGGGCCTCTGAGAATGCACAGAGTGCCTTTCACATGCACTTTTTTATTGCGTTTGAGCCCACCTTTCCGCTAAGGGCCTCAAGGTGGCCACGTGGTTCTCTCCCTCCTCGTGCAATCTGCACAACAGCCCTGTGAGGTAGGCTCAGCTAAGAAGGAGCAACTGGACTTTGAGGCCACATCCAGTGAGCTTCACGGCCAAGGGAAGGGGATTCGAACCCTGGTCACTGGCGGAGGAACACGATCCTGGTGGGGTGCCATCGCGGCCGCCCCCAGCTCCACCACTGATCCAGGTCTCCCACTTCCTAGTCCAGCGCTCTAACCATTGCACCACCACTGCATTTCCAATTTCTAAACTTCACCCTCCACCCTTGTATGCAGCCCCTTTTCAGTCGCAATATATTATATCTTATATCAATATCTTATATTGCACAAATGAACCCCTTGCTCCCCCAAGGATGGCCGTCGCTCCTCCAAACTAGAGCAAACAGTGGCTGTAATTCAGAGGCATAACGCCCACCCTCATCGCCTTCAAAGGACTCTCAGCCAGCAGCATCGACATCTAGTGGCAGGGAGTTCCATAGATTAACCCTGCACCGAGTGGGAAAAGTATATACACCCCTTCGTCCAAAATCTGCTGCAGGAAGAACCACAAATTGTAGGCTTCTGGGAGAGGGAGAAATTCTTCTTAAGAGTAGACCCACTCAAATTAATGGAACTAAATCACTCAGGGTCATTCATTTCAATGGGTCTAGCCTGAAGACGTCTAATAATAGATATAACACTTTTTTCTGCCCCAAGTTCTCCATATAATCGAAATTAGAATTATGAATGAATAAATACCACCCTGGCTAATTATACTATGGTCTCTTAAACTGGGGGAGGCGGGTATTGATCTTGTTTGTTACCAGGTTTTGTATTTTTCTGTTTTTATATTGTAAACCACCCTGTGATCCTTGGATGCTGATGTATGTATGTATAAATAAAGAAATAATATTACTTTTTTATTAAACCCTGAATTATTTTACTCCCTCTTTAGTTTCCTCCACCCTGAATTGAACAAAAACCAAACATCTTCCCCCCTCTAAAAATACTATCAAGGGGTTTTTGGTGAGGATGGCTGTTGGAAGGGGGGGTGGGAAGAGGAGATTCTTCCCAGAGGGCCTTTTTATCTTGCTGAAGCAGCTTAGCACAGCTGGGGGGAGAAATGGGTACCTGGAAGTAAATATTCCCTTCAGTTTCAGAGATAATAAAGGCTTGGAGCAAGGCATTTTGCTAACTGGTTTGGGAAGGAGCAGTCCTTAGGCAGATAAGAGCCCTGGTCTTTGAAATCCTAGCCCTAGCCTGACCCCAGGATGGTCTAGAATATTTATTTTATTTCCTAAAATGTATACACCGCTTGATTGCAGAAAAACCAAAACCAAAACCCCTCAAAGCACCAGTAAGGAAATTTGACAACAATCTTCTGAAAAGTTAAAATAGATGAAAAACAGGATTAAATCTCTCATCGCAGTGGGTTGGACTAGATGATTATAAAGCCCCTTCCAAATCTTCAATTCTAAATATCTAGCTAGGCTGGTCTGAAGAAAAATGTTCCCATCGGGCGGGCGCTGACAGTGAATATCAAGAGGCAGGGAGTTTCAAAGTGTACAGGTGCCACCACACTGAAAGATTGAATTTCTGCAAATGTGGGGAGGGTGTTATTTTGGATCGAAGGGGTTGAATGGGAGCCTATGGGGTAAGACAACCTCTGATGGGTAAATAGAGAGCAAACCTGATTACTTGGAGCAGAATGAAGCCCTGGAAGAGAGGGAGGCACTCCCATAAAAACATACAATGTACCAAAAAAAGCTGCCTTGCTTTTACTGTCCTGCAAGAGACCCAGGAAATAATAATAATAATAATAATAATAATAATAATAATAATAATAATAATGATGTATTTCTATCCCGCCCTCCCCAGCCGAAGCCGGGCTCAGGGCAGCTAACAACAATAAAATAGTGCAACATTCTAAAAACATTCATTATAAAAATTACTTAAAATCAAATTGATGGCTGATGGTTGCAAGGCAAGGGAGCCCGTTCTCTGCACAAGCCTAGGGATGTCAGAATTTCAAATAAATCCCGCCATCCTGAATGATCATAGTGGAAACTAAGTTCCCATGATTTGGAAAGAGCTGCAGCCTTTGAGGGACGAATTAAACTCCAGTTGAATTGTGAGGCTCCACCCCAGAAGAATACAAGGATCAGGCCCAGCTTTTCCAGCATCACAGAAATCGGGACAAGTATCCCTGCAAGTAAGTTCAGGAATGCTCCAAACCTAAAAAAGGTCAAGACAAAATCCTAAGGTTTTCTGGGCTCGAACACATTGCACAAGGCAAAGGATATTAATCCTAGGGCCGCTGAATTCGTAATGGAAGTGAATGCCATTAAGTCCTGAGCAGTAAAAATTTCCCATTTGACCATAATACATTATTGATCTATTCCAGAATCCTGTTCTCACAGCAGCCAACCTGATGCCCATCGTGGGAAAACAACAAACGGGATCTGAGCACAAATGCCTTCTCTCTCCTTTCTTGAAACTTCCAGTAACTGCCTCCAGCTGTGGTGGCAAAGCCCAGCCATTCTGGCTAGTAGCCCATGAATTTATCCAATTCTCTTTAAAATCCATACAAGTTGGTGGCCATCTCTGCTTCCCACAGTTCAACTCTGCGCTGCCTGAAGGACTTCCTTTTACCTGTTCTGAATCTCCCAGCATTCAGCTTCCTGGGATGCTGCTACAGTTATGAGAGGAGAACGACATTTCCCTAGCCTCTTCTCCCATGCGCAATTTTACAAACATCTATCGCGTCGCCTCAAAGAGAGAACCAATTTTAGGAACCTCCCTACACATCTGAAGGCAGCTTTTACAGTTGGATGTATCCTGTGAATTCTACTGGAAGCTGCCCAGAGTGGCTGGGGCAACCCAGTCAGACGAGCTGGATACAAGCAATAAATAATAATAATAATAATAATAATAATAATAATAATAATAGCTTTTTCTCTAAAGTCTCCTTATTTCATAGGAGAGTTGCTCCATCCGCTCCCTCATTTTGGTGGCCCTTTTCTGCACCTTTCCCAACTCCACAATATCCTTTGGTAGGGACACCCACCTGAGCCCCCCACCCCTCTGATCATCTTACCTGGGACAATTTGAGCTTCCGGCTTGGAGAGGTCTGGATGGCCAATGCAATCATTGCCAAATAGGTGTAGGGGGGCTTGGGGTGACGGTGGTAGTTTTTCTTCTTCCTCTTCGCCTTTCTGCCCCCCTCCTTGGCCGGACCCTCGCCCTGCCTGCCACCAGGCTCCTCAGCAGACCCCAGAGCTTCCTTGCCCAGGGTGGGGTCCTGATCCAGGGTGCCATTGTCAGGATTTTGGTGTGGACTGGAGGTGGCAGACATTGCTGCTGCTGCTGCTGCCTCCGCCTGGGAGAGCCTGAAGGGGTTGGTCAACTGACCAGCAGGATAAACAGCTTGTTGGCCTAAAGGAGGAGGAAGATTTGGAACCCATTCATGTCTTTATCATGCTGATGATGGAATCTCAGCCTGGAGATGGAGATCCTGCAGGGCAGAAGGGTGTGAGGGGAGGGGCACAGGGGCCAGTTGGCAAACCATTAACATCTGGCTGCTAATCTCTGAGCCAGAGATCCAGAGCCTGGGTTAGCCCCATGAGATACCTACTGCAGGCATGGGGAGATGGAGGATTTGCACCTCTTGGTAGCGGCGCCTAATGGTGCTGCCCTTTGCAAGGGCTTGCCTGAGTGCAAAACATCTGGAGCAGAACCAGGTCCCCGGGCTGAACAGGAACCCACAAATTGGAGTTTTAATTCGTGGCGAGCAACCTATCTAAAGGTCATCAAAGTGGGAAGGGTAGCTAATGCTGCAGAAGACAGAATCGGGATTCAAGGTGACCTTAGAGGATTGGAGAACTTTGCCCAAACTAACAAAATTGAATTTCCAGAGGGACAAATGTCAAGTTCTGAACTTAACAAATATAACATTGGGGACGTCCGCCTTACTAGCAGAACATGTGAAAAGGACCATGGGGTCTTAGTACAGTGGTAACTCGGGTTAAGAACTTAATTCGTTCCGGAGGTCCGTTCTTAACCTGAAACTGTTCTTAACCTGAAGTACCACTTTAGCTAATGGGGCCTCCCGCTGCCGCCGGAGCACAATTTCTGTTCTCATCCGGAAGCAAAATTCTTAACCCGAGGTACTATTTCTGGGTTAGCGGAGTCTGTAACCTGAAGTGTCTGTAACCTGAAGCATCTGTAACCCGAGGTACCACTGTAGTACACAAGCTGAACATGAGTTGACAGTGTGATGCGGCAACAAACCCCCCCCCAACCCCCCCACACTGATGCTATTCTGCATCAACAGAAATCTAGTGTCCAGATCAAGGAAATTCATAGTACAGTGGTACCTCGGGTTACAGACGCTTCAGGTTACAGACTCCGCTAACCCAGAAATAGTACCTTGGTTTAAGAACTTTGCTTCAGGGTGAGATGGAGCCTCACCCTGGAAGATGGAGCCAGCTTGTTTTCTGCAGCTCTGGAGGGTAGGACTCGAACACATGGCTTCAAGTCAGAAGAAATGAGATTCCATCTAAACATCAGGATGGAGTCCTGGAAGGAAGCCCCACTGGGTTCAAAGAGACTTACTTCCGAGTAGACCCACTGCAAACTGCTCAAGTCACTGTTTCCACATTCCTGATTCTTGCATCTGTGGAATGCTTTTGTACCCCTTGTGTGCATTATATTGATGCCTCTTGTGCTTGACTGATGTTTTATGATGAGTGTCCAGCTATCCTGAGTGCAGGAATCAGAGCTGGGGATCGATATACGATAGACGATATCTTTATTGTCATTGTCCCATGCAGAACAATGAAATTGAAAAACTACATAAAACTACATAAAAACTACACAAAACATTCAAAAACCCCTAAAAACTATGAAACCCCATTTTAAAATACACTATACTATAGAGACCCCTTATGCTGCGTTTAGAACCAGAATTGCATTAGCGTAGAAACTGTTTCTCAGGCAGCTAGTCCTGGCCTTTATAACCCTGGACCTTCTTCCAGAAGGCAGAAGCTGAAAGAGATCATTTCCGGGGTGCGTACTATCATGTGCTATCTCTGTCGCTTTCTTATGGCACCTGGAAGCGTAGATTTGATCCAAGGTGGGAAGAGCGCACCCAATTATTCTCTCCGCAGTCTTTGCAACCCTGGACAGCGTTGTTTTTCCCCTGACCGTGCAGCTCCCAAACCACACACAGACCAAGTTAATACACTCTTCACAGTACAGTGGTAAAATGCCATCAACAGGTCCTTTGAGAGATTGTTTTTCCGGAGGATTCTCGGAAAATATGACCTCCGCTGTGTTCTCTTCACCAGGTCTTTGCTGTTTTCTCCCCAGGTTAGGTCGTCTCTCAACTCGATTCCCAGAAATCGAAACACCGAGACCTGTTCCACGCACTTCCCCTCAATAATCCTGTGCTTCTCTAGATGTTCTGGAATTGCTGCTCCCATTTTCATCCCTGATCATCATTGGCCATCGTGGTTGCTGGGAGCTGACACCGAGAGCCAGTGTGCTTTAGCAGTTAGAGTGCCAAATTATGTCTTGGGAGACCTGGATTCGAATCCCTCCCTCCACCCTGAAGCTCACTGGGTGACCCACTCACTGCCTCTCAGCTGAACACCTCACAGGGTTGTTGTGGGGATTAAAGAGGAGGGGGAGAATTCGATAAGCCACCTTGAGCGCCTTAGAGGGAATTCCTGCCTTGCAGGGGGTTGGACTAAATGACCCTCGTGGCCCCTTCCAACTCTGCAATTCTGTGATTCTATGAAATATTAAATATGAGTTAGATCTGCCAGAAGCTTGGGCTCTGCTCTCACCGGTCCTGGAAGGATCCTTTAAAAAAGTCCCATATTCTCAGAGACTTTGCGCCTGTTCATTGGGGGAGATAGGAAGCCTAGAGCACTTGTTCTTTAGATGCTCCTTTTATGAAGAGGCACGTAGTGAGACCATTGATCCCCTGCTGGTGAGGCTCGCTGATCTCCTGGAAAAGCAAAAAATTGACGTTTTTCCTGTTAGGCAAAGATCAGAAGACGACCCGGATGGTCACCAGATTACAGATCTGTAGGCGCAGACCATCCCCCTGACCCAAACTAGTTCGTGAAGAAAATCCCCAAACTTGGTTCCATGGGTGTCTCTGGGACATCTCTCTGCGGTAGCTTATCTTAAAGTTTTAAGTGTCTATATGCTTATTGCATTTATAAATTTTAAATTTATTGTTGTACATTGTTTTAACTGTTTGTTTTCTTTCAGGGATTTGTAAAGGGATAGACAATGGGGAGGCTTTTCCATTTTCCTTTGACCTTGCAGAGAAAACATTTGGTCAGTTTGGGAAAGTTTGGGAATCAAAAATGGTTCCAGGTCGGTCTTCCTATGCTGATCTATGTATGTGCTTGGTTGGTACACTTATGAATATTGAACATATATGCTCAAAAGTCCTCAAAATTCCTATCACAATATCCCCAAATGTGTTTTATAAGCTGGTCTCCGGCCGTAATAAATTATCTATCTGGGTTAGATCTTGTTATGGAAAGCAAAGCAAGCACTGATTTTTTTTTTCCTGGAGGGAGAAAGAAACAGACTAGTCTGCTCCCCGTCCCAATTTGTGTCTGGAGGTGCAGGAGACTGGAGATTTTGGCTCAAGCACCCCAGAAGGGGTCCTTCTTTCAGGGAGTTATGTCTCTTGCTTTCTTTCCTTAGGGAAAGAGTCCTTTTGATTCCTCATCTCAATCCACATGCAGAGAGCTTCAAACACTTGTCTGGCCCCAGAGGGGATCCCATCCTCTGCTTGAGTAGCTGCACTGAATGCCCCTCAGAAGCCCCAGGGAGCAGGGAATGGCACAGCAAAGGGCAGACGGGCAGCCTGTCCGTCCGTCTGTCTGTCTCTCTCTGCCTGTCACACAGACAATCTCCAACTCCACCCATTTATCAGGTGGATCAGGCACTTCAGTATACAGTGGTACCTCGGGTTAAGTACTTAATTCATTCTGGAGGTCCGTAGTTAACCTGAAACTGTTCTTAACCTGAAGCACCACTTTAGCTTTTGGGGCCTCCCGCTGCTGCCGTGCCGCCGGAGCACGATTTCTGTCCTCATCCTGAAGCAAAGTTCTTAACCTGAAGCAGTATTTCTGGGTTAGCGGAGTCTGTAACATGAAGCATATGTAACCTGAAGCGTATGTAACCCGAGGTACCACTGTACCTGAAGGAGTGTCTTCACCCACATCGTTCAGCCCGGACACTCAGGTCCAGGTCCGAGGGCCTTCTGGCGGTTCCCTCCCTGCGAGAAGCCAAGCTACAGGGAACCAGGCGGAGGGCCTTTTTGGTGGTGGCACCCGCCCTCCCACCAGACGTCAAAGAGAAAAACAACTACCAGACTTTTAGAAGACATCTGAAGGCAGCCCTGTTTAGGGAAGCTTTTAATGTTTAACAGGTTATTGCATTTTAATATTGTGTTGGAAGCCGCCCAGAGTGGCTTGGGAAACCCAGCCAGATGGGCGGGGTATAAATAATAAATTTATTATTATCATTATTATTATTCTGGGCATGGAAGCAGAGGAAGTAGGCCAGATGTCAGAATCACAGAACTTGAGAGTTGGCAGGGACCCCACGGCTGCAGGATCTGATCTCTTTCCGCAGGGCCTGTAGGACAGAGTTGTTCCGCCTGGCCTTTGGCTTGGAATCAACTTGATCCCCTTCCCCTCTTTCCTTTTTCCTTTCTCCTTCTGTGATGGAAATGGGACGTGGGTGGCGCTGTGGGTTAAACCACAGAGCCTAGGACTTGCCGATCAGAAGGTCGGCGGTTCCAATCCCCACGACAGGGTGAGCTCCCATTGCTCGGTCCCTGCTCCTGCCAACCTAGCAGTTCAAAAGCACCTCAAAGTGCAAGTAGATAAATAGGTACTTCTCCAGCGGGAAGGTAAACGGCATTTCCATGCGCTGCTCTGGTTCGCCAGAAGTGGCTTCGTCATGCTGGCCACATGACCCGGAAGCTGTATGCCGGCTCCCTCAGCCAATAAAGCGAGATGAGCGCCACAACCCCAGAGTCAGTCACGACTGGACCTAATGGTCAGGGGTCCCTTTACCTTTACCTCTGTGATGGAACTCCTACTTGGGGACTTCCCTGGCTTTTTTCTGGCCCACATAGGACCAGTCTGGATAGTTGGCCTTGGTGAAGACTTGACGTTTTTGTCACCAAAAAGTTTTTAATTTGAGTTTCTACTGAAATGAGGCTGCATTTTAATGTTGTATTTTAATCTTGTTTTTAAGTTGTAAAGGTAAAGGTAAAGGGACCCCTGACTGTTAGGTCCAGTCGCGGACGACTCTGGGGTTGTGGTGCTCATCTTGCTTACAGCTTCTGGGTCATGTGGCCAGCAAGACTAAGCCGCTTCTGGCGAACCAGAGCAGCGCACGGAAACGCCGTTTACCTTCCCGCCGGAGCGGTACCTATTTATCTACTTGCACTTTGACGTGCTTTTGAACTGCTAGGTTGGCAGGAGCAGGGACCGAGCAACGGGAGCTCACCCCGTCGTGGGGATTTGAACCGCCGACCTTCTGATCGGCAAGTCCTAGGCTCTGTGGTTTAACCCACAGCGCCACCCGCGTCCCTATTTAAGTTGTATTTTAATCAACTGTTTTTATACCTGGTGTTAGCTGCCCTGAGGCCTTGGCTGGGGAGGGCGAGGTATAAATAAAAATTATTTATTATTATTATTATTATTATTATTATTATTATTATTATTATTATTATTTTCAGTCCAACCCCCTCCAATACAGGAATCTCAAGTAAATCATCCATGACAGCTGGCCCTCCAACCTCTGCTTAGAAACCTCGAAGGAAGGAGACCTCTGTTCCACTGTCCAACAGCTCTTACTGTCAGAAAGTTCTTCCTAGTTTTTAGTCAGAATCTCCCTTCCGGTAACCTGCCTCCTCTTTCCCAGACTAAACATACGCAGACCCCTCAGCATTTTGGCCACCCTCCTCAGTTAGACTTCTTCACCAGCTGAGTGTATGTAGCGACTGGGCCATTAAAATAAAAGGCTGCCCACAATATCTTTGCTTACTTCTATTTTTGAATATATAATAATCAAACAGCTGCAACTCACCACCCCTCACAACTCCATGCCAGCGCTACACAAAACACACGGTCAACTTAAATACAGTTTTCAAATAATCAATTACCCTACCACATTACTGCATTTGGTGCAGCAGTTAAACTCCCCCTCTAATTATTCAAATTGTCGAGAGACCACAGGTGTGTTGAATTGTCAAGTGCTCACAGGTGTGTTGGCATTCAGATCAAGACTACAAACGTGCTTCTGAGTAGCACCATTGACCACCTCCATATTAGGAAAACCCAACATCCTCTGCACACCTTCCAGCTTGTCAACACCCTTCTTAAATTGTGGTGCCCAGAATTGGACAGAGTATTTCAAGTGAGAGCAGTACTTATTGCTTCTCTTGATGTGGACACTAGATTTCTCTCGAGGCAGCCCAGAATAGCATTACCTTTTTTTGCTGCTGCATCACACTGTTGGCTTGTGGTCTACGGTTGTTGAGTCATTTAGTCGTGTCCGCCTCTTCGTGACCCCCTGGACCAGAGCACGCCAGGCCCTCCTGTCTTCCACTGCCTCCCGCAGTTTGGTCAAACTCATGCTGGTAGCTTCAAGAACACTGTCCAGCCATCTCGTCCTCTGTCGTCCCCTTCTCCTTGTGCCCTCCATCTTTCCCAACATCAGGGTCTTTTCCAGGGAGTCTTCTCTTCTCATGAGGTGGCCAAAGTCTTGGAGCCTCAGCTTCAGGATCTGTCCTTCCAGTGAGCACTCAGGGCTGATTTCCTTCAGAATGGAGAGGTTTGATCTTCTTGCAATCCATGGGACTCTCAAGAGTCTCCTCCAGCACCAGAATTCAAAAGCATCAATTCTTTGGTGATCAGCCTTCTTTATGGTCCAGCTCTCACTTCCATACATCACTACTGGGAAAACCATAGCTTGAACTATACGGACCTTTGTCGGCAAGGTGATGTCTCTGCTTTTTAAGATGCTGTCTAGGTTTGTCGTCGCTTTCCTCCCAAGATGTGGTCTACGAAGACACCCTAGATGCTTTCCACATGTCCTGCTGGCAAGCCAGGTGTCCCCCACCCTATATTTATCCATCTGTCATGGGTGAAGCATCTTTTTGGCAGTCTCAATTCCATCATCTTTCCCTCCCCTTCCTTCACCTGTTGTTCTCACCTGGTCCAGGACCAGGAAGAAGACCTTATACTTATACACCTTGCTCAGTATTGTGCAGCCTTGACTGGCAGGGGCTTGCCAGGGTTTAGGGCAGCCCAACCTGGATAAGTCATGGCTGGCTGGGTTGAGGGGAGTTGTAGTAGTCCAGGCAGGCACCATTCCTTCTGTCTACCCAGAAGTTTTTGCACTGGGTGCAACACAATCACAAACCCTTCCAGATCTGTTGTTGTTATTGACACCTGTCTGTCTTGAGAGGCAATGGAGTGTGCCACCAGGGATGAAGTGAAAATGCTGCATCAGTAGCACCAAAGTGATCTCCCCGGGGTGCAAGCCTGGGTAGGGTGCTTGGAGGTCCTGGGATGTTCAGATGGCAAGACCCCTCTTTTGACCTTGATGATGTGGCCCAAACGAAAGCAGAACGAGACGTTTGGCACCAGCTGGGCTGCCGGAAGGAGGCAGACAAGGCACCACCTAACTGTCTTAGGGACTCCACTCCAGTTTTGTGTAGGGTTCACTCCTTCGCCTTTTCTTTCCTCCAATATATTCCCCACATAGGAAGCTTAGGGTGGGATAGGAGTGTCTCCACCGCCATCATTCAGCCCAGACACTGAGGTCCAGCTCCGAGGACCTTCTGGCAGTTCCCTCACTGCGAGAGGCCAAGCTACAGGGAACTAGGCAGAGGGCCTTCTCGGTAGTGTCGCCCGCCCTGTGGAACGCCCTCCCATTAGATGTCAAAGCGATAAACAACTACCTGACATTCAGAAGACATCTGAAGGCAGCCCTGTTCAGGGAAGTTTTGAAGATGTGACATTTTAGTGTATTTTTCATCTTTGTTGGAAGCCGCCCAGAGTGGCTGGGGAAACCCAGCCAGATGGGCGGGCGACAAATAATTAATAATAATTAATAATAATAATAATAATAATAATAATAATAATAATAATAATAATCCCATTAAGGCTTTGTTCTATTTTAGGTTTTTCTAATAAGCTTTTTGATTTTTACGGTACAGTGGTACCTCGGGTTAAGTACTTAATTTGTTCCAGAGGTCCGTTCTTAACCTGAAACTGTTCTTAACCTGCGGAGTCTGTAACCTGTAACCCGAGGCACCGCTGTATTTCATTTGTTTTCTGCAATTTCTCAATTCCGTGACTGTCTTTTTTCTATGTATTGGTTTCCTGGGGTGTGGCCTCTGTTGCCTGCAGACAGCCTCTGGGAGCCGCAGGTGAGAGTTGAGCACAGCGAGGGGCTCAACGACCCCAGAAGGAGCAAGGCGTATCCCCCCACGAGAGGTCCCAGCCCTCCCCTAACCCCCTCCCCACACATCTTCCTTCCTACCCTTCGTCAATGAAGCAAGGGACGCATCATCTCTTCATCTACACAGCTGCATCACAGCCATGGTTTATTCATACTCACACACCAGCTTGAATTGCAGCACACGACCTCCATGGTTTCCATGGAACAGGCCATTGGACCTGCTCTCACCCAGTGGCAAATATCCCGTGTTGCATGCAAGCAAGCATCCTTTTCGCACGGGGCTCAGGAGCCGCTGGGAAAACCTAACTACTGACAGGGATACTGCTTCACCTTGCTGCCCCCTCCATTGCAGCTGTGCCCAGAGCAGGCCCAGACGCCACCTGCAACCCCCTGGCCCATCACTCCGTCTTCTCGGAGATCCCTTTGGCGTGGCAACTTTGGGTGCACAGTCTCCAGCTCCAGACCCACGGCAGAGAGCCCTGGGCTGGCGAAGAGGGAGAAGCAGGCTCCCTACGTTTAGCATGCCCTTCCCACGGGCAGCGCCAGGGTATGCCCGCTTCCGGTTCTGCCACCTGTTCCTGTCCTTTGCAGATGAACAGCCCCTGCTGGCGTCGGAGCCACCGCCTTTCAGAGCCTCACCCACGCTGTGGTTCCCTCGTCCACATCGCTGCAGGCTTTCCTCTCGTCCAGTCCCTGGGCATCTCGAGCCGACGGATCTAGTAGTGCCCTCGCAGTCTGTCCATGAAACTGGGCTTGGTCGTTCGCTCCCTCGGCTGGTGGCGCTTTGGGGGCCCCTCTGGCACTGCCCGGGGCCTGGGCTCCTCACGCGGCGTCTGCTCCTCTTCCTTGGCATGGGGCTTCCTTACCTTGGTGCCACTGGCCTGGTGGTGGCCTCGCCTGGCGTTCCCACGCGCCTTGCCCGCCCTTGCCCGCTTCTCCAGCTCCCTCTGCCGAGCCGACAGATACGCCTTCTCCCTCTCCACGATCTTGGCCTCCCTCAGCGAACGGCGCTCAAAAGCCTCCACGATCCGGGGGATCCGGTTCTCCGCCTGCAGCTGGATGGCCACCTCCTCCGCAGAGGGGTCCGGCTTTTTCTTGCCGGAGACCAGCGTGGCGCGGGGCCTCTGCTGCTCGCAGAAGAGGCAGGAGCACGTGGCGGGAGAGGTGCTGGCGTCGTCGCAGGCGTGGAGCCGGGAAGTCTGCAGGAGGGGAAAGGCAGAAGAGCAGGAAGAGGAGGCTCAGCGGGTCTAGAGTATGGTTAAAGGTAAAGGGACCCCTGACCATTAAATCCAGTCGTGGACGACTCTGGGGTTGTGGCGCTCATCTCGCTTTATTGGCCGAGGGAGCCAGCGTACAGCTTCCAGGTCATGTGGCCAGCATGACTAAGCCACTTCTGGCAACCCAGAGCAGCAAACGGAAACGCCGTTTACTTTCCCGCCAGAGTGGTACCTATTTATCTACTTGCACTTTGACGTGCTTTCGAACTGCTAAGTTGGCAGGAGCAGGGACCAAGCAACGGGAGCTCACCCCGTTGCGGGGATTCAAACCGGAGACATTCTGATCGGCAAGTCCTAGGCTCTGTGGTTTAATGTGGTTTAAAAAGGTATGGTTACCAGATTTTTTTCAATGGATCCGGGGACACATATTTTTTCCCCTTTTTAAGCTGAGTAGCAACAGGGAGTCAGTAGTGGGGATGGTGAGGCAAAAGACCCTGGGCCCAAGCACACATGCATATTGTATAAAGGTGCAAAGCCCTTCTTTCGCACCCTGTGAAACATAATTGCGCAGAGTTTTTTAAAAACTGGGCAACAACCGCCTGCCCGTGACTCCCCCAATCTCCTGCCCTGTTCCTCGTTTTGACTGATTTGGGGAGGCTTGGGAGCCACGGGCAGGTGGCATTAAAAGCTTCCCTTCAGGTGTCTTCTAAATGTCAGGTAGTTGTATTTCTCTTTGACATCTGACAGGAGGGCGTTCCACAGGGCAGGCGCCACCACTGAGAAGGCCCTCTGCCTGGTTCCCTGTAACCTCACCTCTCGCAGCAAGAGAACTGCCAGAAGGCCCTCAGAGCTGGACCTCAGCGTCCGGGCAGAACAATGGGGGTGGAGACGCTCCTTCAGATATACTGGACCGAGGCCGTTTAGGGCTTTCAAGGTCAGCACCCACACTTTGAATTGGGCTCGGAAACGTACTGGGAGCCAATGTAGGTCTTTCAGGACCGGTGTTATGTGGTCTCGACGGCCACTCCCAGTCCACCAGTCTAGCTGCCGCATTCTGGATTAGTTGTAGTTTCTGGGTCACCTTCAAAGGTAGCCCCACGTAGAGCACATTGCAGTAGTCCAAGCGGGAGATAACTAGAGCATGCACCACTCTGGTGAGACAGTACGCTGGCAGGGAGGGTCTCATCCTGCGTACCAGATGGAGCTGGTAGATGTTTAACTGTGATCTTAATATTTTGCTAGAAGTTGCGCAGAGTGTCTGGGGCAGCCCAGTCAGATGGACAGCATATAAATTATAAAATTATTATTATTATTATTCCCCAGTGCTTCCCTCTGCCCCCTCACCTGATGAGTGGGATCCTCTTCCTGATGGCTCTTCATTCTGTGCCTGATCTCAGCTGTGGGATCCATACTTGGACAGCCTCCTGCCTCTCCCCAGGAATCCCTTTCCTTCTGATCCAGTGATCCATACATAGGTGGCCACCCCAGAGTGCCTGGGCTGCCCCGATGCCCAGCCCCACGACCCTGTTGCCTTGGCTGGGCCGGAGGGTCTTTGGCCGGCGTCTCCTCCAGCCACTGCTGAACTTTCAGAAACCGGTCTGGCACCTGCCGCCGGCAAGGAGGCCCCGTCCTTTCCCTCTGGCGGGGGGCACTCAAACCCGCTCTCTCCTTGCCTTCCGGCAGACTCCAGCCATTCTCCTGGAGGGTCTCCATGCCCGCTGGCGTGTCCCTGTTAAACGCTTGACAGGCGGTACAGCTCTGGACGTGGCTGATTCTGCAGTGAGGAAGGATCCGTGCCGAGCTGCTGACGGCCGTGGAGGGCCTGCTGCTCTCCTGCCGCCAATAGACGCGCTCTGATGCCCCGCCTTTGCCAGTGAGACAGTGCTGGAGGAGCCGTGGGCATGGCTGGCAGCCGTGGGCATGGGTGGCATCTCCTCTTCCTTGGGTTGCGCGGCTGTGATCCTGCCTCCTGCAGTTTCGCTCGGGCCCATCGTGTTCCTTCCTGGGGTCCCTCCAGGGCCCGCTGGGGTTTACGGGGTCTTCCTGAGGGGTCCCCAGGTCCTCACAGGGGTCGGACAGGCGGGCTTTCACCTTCTGGGAGAAGAAAGTGTCCAGTTTCTCTGCAGCGTTGCGGTTGAACAGGGATGCCCTCTCTATACCCAGGCTGGGCGAAGATCGCACGTGCGGGCACAGCGGCGGCTGATGCCCCTCGGGATCCTTCGGGCGGTTCCGCACCGGATCCTTACAACCCCGGAGGTGGCTTTGGCAATCGGCGTGATCCGGCCTTCTGGGCAGGTTCGGCTTTCCAAGGCTGCATTCTCGGATGGATCTAGAGAGCTCTAAAGAGAAGTGAAACCGGGAAGACTCAGTGAAAAAGTGTCTCCGATTCATGGCCTCCTAGTACATCTTCTTTCCACAACTGGGAGTCCTCCAGATGTTTTAGACTACAATACCCATCAGCCTCAGCCTGCACAGCTTGGCTGGGGCTGGTGGGAGTTGTACAGTCATAGGTAAAGGTAAAGGGACCCCTAACCACTAGGTCCAGTGTGGCTGACTCTGGGGGTTGCAGCACTCATCTCGCTTTACTGGCCAAGGGAGCTGGCGTACAGCTTCCGGGTCATGTGGCCAGCATGACTAAGCCGCTTCTGGCGAACCAGAGCAGCGCACGGAAATGCCGTTTACCTTCCCGCCGGAGCGGTACCTATTTATCTACTTGCACTTTGACGTGCTTTCAAACTGCTAGGTTGGCAGGAGCAGGGACAGAGCAAGGAGAGCTCACCCCGTCATGGGGATTTGAACCGCCGACCTTCTGATCGGTAAGTCCTAGGCTCTGTGGTTTAATCCACAGTGCCACTCGCGTCCCTGTACAGTCATACCTCAGGATAAATATGCTTCAGGATAAGTATTTTCATGTTGCACTCTGCGGTGACCTGGAAGTAACGGAGCGCGTTACTTCCGGGTTTCGCCACTCGCGCATGCGCAGACGGTCAAAATGATGTCATGCGCATGCGTGGAAGCGGCAAAACGCCACGTGCAGACGCGTCTTATATTCTATTCAGGATGCAAATGGGGCTCCGGAATGGATCCCGTTCGCATCCCAAGGTACCACTGTAGTCCCTCCCAAGCATCTGAAGGCATCAGTGTGGTAGAAAACTAAGTGACAGGAGGAGCCAGCAATAAATCACACTGGGCACGTTGGAGTAAACACGACCTGCACACACTTGGTGGCGTGTCAGGCCTGAGGAGCACAGCAGCTCATCCCGGGTCGGTCTTGCCCACAAACTTGACATGAGCCAACAGTGTGACGCGGCAGCTAAAAAAGCCAATGCAATTCTGGGCTGCATCAATAGGAGTATAGCATCTAGATCAAGGGAAGTAATAGTGCCACTGTATTCTGCTCTGGTCAGACCTCACCTGGAGTACTGTGTCCAGTTCTGGGCACCACAGTTCAAGAAGGACACTGACAAACTGGAATGTGTCCAGAGGAGGGCAACCAAAATGGTCAAAGGCCTGGAAACGATCCCTTATGAGGAACGGCTAAGGGAGCTGGGCATGTTTAGCCTGGAGAAGAGGAGGTTAAGGGGTGATATGATAGCCATGTTCAAATATATCAAAGGATGTCACATAGAGGAGGGAGAAAGGTTGTTTTCTGCTGCTCCAGAGAAGCGGACATGGAGCAATGGATCCAAACTACAAGAAAGAAGATTCCACCTAAACATTAGGAGGAACTTCCTGAGAGTAAGAGCTGTTTGACAGTGGAATTTGCTGCCCAGGAGTGTGGTGGAGTCTCCTTCTTTGGAGGTCTTTAAGCAGAGGCTTGACAACCATATGTCAGGAGTGCTCTGATGGTGTTTCCTGCTTGGCAGGGGGTTGGACTCGATGGCCCTTGTGGTCTCCTCCAACTCTATGATTCTATGATTCTATGACCAGTTTCTGAGACCAAAGGTCCCTACCTCCATAGCTGTCAACTTTCCCCTTTTTAAAAGGGAAATTCCCTTAATCCGAATAGGATTCCTCACAAGAAAAGGGAAAGGTTGACAGCTCTGCCCTACCTCCTCAGGGCTTTTTCCAAGCAATTGGAGACTGCGCCTGCATGGTTCCGCCCACTTCATGCCACTTCTGGTTCCGGGAGTCCAGGTTGGAGGGGAGATTGTTGCAGTAGGACACCCATGATTCTTCACCAGCCTGACTCATCTCTACCCCTTGACCTCCCTCCTCTCCTGTTTCAGCTTCTGTCTCTGAATCTGGACTGCTCTCTGCCACAAACTCTCCCTTCTCATCTCCAAACACCTCCTCCTTCTAGTCTTCTCCCTCTTCTCTTTCTGTACCAGCACCACTCCCTGGGTTCTGAGCCTTCTTCCCTTTGGGGTTCCCCAGCTGGTTCATCTCCTCATTCCTCTGCATCTAACAAGTCCAAGACACACCGCTTAGAATGGATGTCATGAATCCATTCCTTGTCTGAATCTGCTCTTTGGGGCTACTGGGAGCTATAATTCAAAATAAATGCAGCAAAGCCCAGCAATTTGAGACAGCAACTGCTTCTCCTTCCTAAAGTCCTTCCAGTTCATGTTTATGGCTTCCTTCTTCCCTAGGTTTATAGTAGTAGTAGTAGTAATAATAATAATAATAATAATAATAATAATAATAATAATAATTTTATTTATACCCCGCCCATCTGGCTAGGTTTCCTCAGCCACTCTGGGCGGCTTCCAACAAAGTATTAAAATACGGTAATGCATCAAAGATTAAAAGCTTCCCTAACCAGGGCCGCCTTCAGATGTCTTCTAAAAGTCTGGTAGTTGTTTTTCTCTTTGACATCTGGTGGGAGGGAGTTCCACAGGGCGGGTGCCACTACTGAGAAGGCCCTCTGCCTGGTTCCCTGTAACTTGGCTTCTCGCAGTGAAGGAACCGCCAGAAGGCCCTTGGTGCCGGACCTCAGTGTTTAGGAAAGGACTTGAAAATAAAACTGCCAATATTGTAATGTAAGGTTACCACATGTCCACATTTCCAGGGGACAGTTCCCGGATTTACAAATCAGTCCCCATACAAAATTCACTGAAGTTGAAAAGTGTCCCCGGATTCATTGAAAAAAATCTGGTAACCTTATCGTAATGCTGTTATACAAATCCATTGTGTAATTGACCATATTTGGAATACCGGGCATAGTTCTGGGCACCTCCACTCAAAGAGAGCTGGAAAAAGTTCAGAAAAGGGCCAAGAGGAAAGGTTGCAGTGTTTGGGACTTAACAGTCTAGAGGAACAGAAAAGACTTTTTATGTATGTGGTAACAGTAGCCCAGAGATGGAAAGAAGAACGAGTCCCTATCAGATAGGAATGGCAAATTAAGCTGTTAGACTATGCTGAAATGGCAAAACTGACCGGGAAACTCAAGATACCAAGAAGACAAGAAATTCAAGAAAGAATGGGAAAAGTTTATACAGTCAAACCTCAAGTTACAGCCGCTTCAGGTTGTGTTTTTTCAGGTTGCAGACCCCCGAAACCCGAAACTACCGGAACAGGTTATTTTCCCGGTTTTGGGCGGTCTCACATGCACAGATGCGCTAAATTGCGCTTTGTGCATGTGCAGAAGCACTGAATCACAACCCGTGTGTGCACAGTCGCACAGACGCAGGTTGCGAACGCTGCGGGTTGCGAACGTGCATCCCGCATGGATCACATCCGCAACCTGAGCGTCCCTGTAATTTCTTTAGGAGACCACTGTAAGCAGAAGAAAACAGTAGCAGGATTTTACAGTAATACCACTTGTAATGTAACAAATATTATGGATAATATCTATGGATGGGTACAAAATAGAGACTATGAAATAATTTGCAGTTGGAAATGTTGACAATAGGACCCATGAAGTGGATGGGGGAAAGTTGCGAGATTCAGAGAAATCTCATTTTATTGATATGCATTTGGTATTGTAATTGATTTGCATTTGTAAAATCAAATGAAAATGATTTTTTTTAAAATAGCGAAAATATGATAAAGAAGCAACATGATAGAAGTTTAGAGGTCCCAGGCCCTAAGGAAGTCAGACTATCCTCCACCAGGGCCAGGCCTTCTCAGTGATGGCTCCGACCTGGTGGAATGCTTTGTCCCGTGAGACTTTAATTAGAATTCAGCCTGATCTTTTATTCCCCTTCCTCCCCTTTTTATGAAGATTCTGCGCTCTGGGATCCCGCAGCTAATTCTCCCCTGGTCTCCTTGCTGGCCCAGATAGGACTAATTTAGCCAGCTAGCCCTGGTGATCCTCTAATGTTTATTGGATGAATTTTTCCCCTAAATTGATTTTTGAATTCTGAATTTATTGTTATTCATGTTTTATACTGTATTTTATGCTGTTTTTGTTGCATCAATTAAGTGTTTTAAATTTGTTGTTAGCCACCCTGAGCCCGGTTTTTGAACCGGGAAGGGCGGGGCATAAATAAAAAATTATTACTATTATTCTTAGAAGTTGTTGTTGTTATTATTATTATTATTATTATTATTATTATTATTATTAAATTTATACTCCACCCATCTGGCTGGGTATAAACTTGGGAATGGCATGGCATGGGGAAAGTGGACAGAGAACAGTTTTTCTCCCTCTCTTAAGACATTAGAACTTGTGGACTTCCCATGAAGCTGAATGTTGGAAGATTCAAGACCGTTAACCTCTGGAACTCCCTTCCTCAGGAGGTATTGATGTTCACCAACCTAGATGGCTTTAAGAAGAGGATTGGACAAATTCCTGGAGGAGGAGAGGGCTATAGCCAGGGCGCCTCTGCTCTGCCTCCACAGTCGGAGGCAAACCACAGTCGGGGAGCGTTGCTCTTGTGTTCGAGTCCTGCTTGTGTGCTTCTCACAGGTATCTGCTTGGCCACTGTGAGAACGAGATGCCGGACTAGACCGGCCAAGAGCTTGGCCTTACCAGAAATAATGGAGGCCGTCGAAATCTCACGATCTCCCCACGGCCTGCTGGCATTGTTGATGTAGTCCTGGTCAGTCTCCCAGTCGTCGTCCTCCTCCTCCGTGCCGTGAGGAAACCGCCTAGTCTGCTCTGGCCGCCTGTGGTCCCCGCTGCTCCTGCAGGCGTTTGGAGACCGGCCAGCCCAGGGACACCCGGTCTGGGCCATGTGGGAGGACCAAGAAGTCCTGGCACTCGGCCACAAGGTCAAGGCTGGTTGCACCGAGAGCTGGGCAAACCGAGCACGGCCTCTGACCCAGCCCAGGTTGGTAGAGTCTGTCCACTGTGATGTCAGTGCGCTGTCATGCGTGGTTCTTCTGCACAACACTCCGCCAGAGCTGCATTCTTTGGAGGGGGGTAGGGCGCATATTGGAAGGACCGGTGGAGTCCTCGGTTTTGTCAGCTGTCTGGCTTTGCCATGGGGTGTTGGGGAGGGCTTGAAATGGGAGCATGGAGGAGTTGGAAGAAGAACAGAAGGGCAGCCCAATCATCCAACATCTCATTCTGCCCCTGTTCCCTTTTCTGGACACTTCTGGGTTGCGGCGATGTGTGTTTGCGAGGTTGCGCACATACTGAATGCAACCCAAACAGTACAGTGGTACCTCTGGTTATGAACGGGATCCGTTCCAGAGTCCCGTTCGCAACGTGAGCAGAACGCAACCCACTTCTGTGCGGCGCGATTCACCTCGTCTGCACATGCACGTGACGTCATTTTGTGCGTCTGCACATGTGCGAGCGGCAAAACCTGGAAGCAACCCTTTCCGGTACTTCCAGGTCGCTGTGGGATGCAACCAGAAAAAACGTATCATGAAGCAAACGCAACACGAGACATGACTGTAGTTGCATGCAAACTTCCATCGTGCATCCTTTTCCATGTTGCACCTTTCCCCTAAGGAATCCTCTGCGTGGGAATGTTAAGGATAGTAGGAAAGGATATATTAAATAAGTCTTATCCTTCCTTCACTCACGCTAGCAGAGCAGATTCCCCTCAATATAGCTGGAAGCTAGTTTGCAGATTCGTTTGAACCTCTTTGTTGTTGAGTCATTTAGTCGTGTCCGACTCTTCGTGACTCCCTGGACCAGAGCACGCCCGGCACTCCTGTCTTCCACTGCCTCCCGCAGTTTGGTCAAACTCATGCTGGTAGTTTTGAGAACAGTATCCAATCATCTCGTCCTCTGTCGTCCCCTTCTCCTTGTGCCCTCCATCTTTTCCAGGGAGTCTTCTCTTCTCATGAGGTGGCCAAAGTCTTGGAGTCTCAGCTTCAGGATCTGTCCTTCCAGTGAGCACTCAGGGCTGATTTCCTTCAGAATGGAGAGGTTTGATCTTCTTGCAGTCCATGGGACTCTCAAGAGTCTCCTCCAGCACCATAATTCAAAAGCGTCAATTCTTCGGCGATCAGCCTTCTTTATGGTCCAGCTCTCACTTCCATACATCACTACTGGGAAAACAATAGCTTTGACTATATGGACCTCTTAGTTAAGATTATTCTGCCCGGACACTGAGATCCAGCGCCGAGGGCCTTCTGGCGGTTCCCTACCTGCGAGAAGTGAGGTTACAGGGAGCCAGGCAGAGGTCCTTCTCGGTAGTGGCACCCACCCTCTCTGTCTCCTTTTAGGGAGAGATTGGCATCAGGATCTGTCCCATCTAGCAGGGGAAGGAGAGAATAGCCCTATATTCCTAAAGACAGACAAGGAAAACATTTGAATGTGCTGCAGCCGTTCTTAGGTTTTGGAGGAATGTTGAGTTCCAAGGGGAAACAAAAGTATTGCCTCCTTGCTTGATCAGACCCAAAACTCATCTAGTCCGTTCCTTTTCAATCTGTGGGGCGGTGGGAGGTTTACTGTGCTAAAGTACCCCTAGAACCCTTTGGGCTAACCAGAATGGGTTTCCGCTGAAGCATAAACCTGCTCTCAAAGGGGTGTTCCTAGTGTTAGAATGCACTGCAGTTCTGGGCCTTTCTGATTGTAAGCTCCTTGGAGCAGAGACCTTGCAGACCACCACTCCAGATAACAACAGTGGTAAAAGTGCAGGGAGATTTGTGCCAGCTCACATCTACTCAGCCTCTCCAGGAAGAACAGCAACACTTCTCTGTTTGGGTCACAGCCTGCTCTAGAACTGGCACAGAGTGGTTTCCGATAATCTATGTTTACCCTTGAAATACATTTATGATGTTTGGTATCAGGGCTGGCCCACCCATGTGGCAAGGTCAGACGGCTGCCTCAGGCGGCAAGGTCCACCGGGACAGCAGATCCCAATGTCAGTATTTCTTGCCTCCTTGTTCCTGCTGTCAATCTTCCCTCGCCCCTTCTTCCCTGGAGGGGGGGATACTATTTTGGGGTCTGCCTCAGGTTCCAAAATGTCTTTGGCTGGCCCTGTTTGGTGTAAGTCAAGTCTAAATAATAATAATAATAATAATAATAATAATAATAATAATATGGATCAATGGCAGTACTGTATACGTTATTATTATTATTATTATTATTATTATTATTATTATTATTATTATTATTTTGTATATAGTACTGCCATTGATCCAAAGATCACAAGCCGGTTCACAACATAAAGCTTTAAGGGTGTTTAAAATTGTGTACACTTGGAAAACATTGGCAACATTAAGATAAATTCAACAGTGTAAATAAATTTTGATGGATGTAATAATGGAATACTGAGCACTTCGTTTTATATAAAATATGCAGGGATTTATGTTATGCAAAACGAACCAAGGAAGGAGTGGAAGGGAAGTCATTGATATTTGAAGGTTGTTTAAATGAATATTCTAAATTGTAAAACAGGAAAAAATGAATAGAAATATTTTTTTTAGAAAAAAGGATGTTAAAAAATTGCAAGATGGAAAGGCAGGGCGACGAAAGAACAATGGCAGACAAATTTAATGGACTAAGCAGAACTGGATAAAACGACAGGAAGGATTTGAAACCTGCGGGACCAGAGACTTACAGAAGATTGGAAGAAATGTACGAACTATTTGAAGAGCAACTGTAATCAACAAATTACGCTAGTAGGATTACAAGAAGTCTTGTAAGGAGAAATATATGAAATATTGCAAAGAAGAGAGACATTACCGTAGTTATGAGATTTAAATGTAATAGTGAAAGTAAGAAATGTATATTAAGTGAAAAGATTGGAAAAATTTCAGATGTGATTGATGGATGTCAAAAAATAGTATAAGATATAAAAGTATGTTTAATAATTGTTGAAAATGATATGTTAAAAAATTATAAAAAATAATAACCCAGACAAGGCAATCTCTGGAGCCCCCCTGCACCCCCACTTGCAGGGAAGAGTGTTTTGGGTCGAAATAATCTTCCAGTCTAAGCAGCTTCACAGGTTTGTTGTGGGAATAAAATGAGGAGGAAGAGAACCATGCAGGCCACCTTGAGCTCGTTGGAGGAAAAGATAGTATACACATGCAATCAATCAGTCAGTCAATCAATCAATCAATCAATCAATTAACAAATAAAGCTGCTCAGGAGGGGCTGCCTTACTGAATGGAGGTGGCCTTGTCAAGCCTTCCTGCCTCCTGACCCTCCGGAAGCTCTGCTTATTTGTGGGGAAACAACCCAAAGGATCAGGTAGGTAGCCGTGTTGGTCTGATGCAATCGAAATAATAATAATAATAATAATAATAATAATAATTGTCCAGTAGCACCTTACCGAGCAGCTAAGTTTGTTTTGGTATAAGCTTTCGTGTGCATGCACAATGGACAATTTTTTATTTATTTTTATTTCAACCGCAAAGGTGACTGCAATGTCTCAGTGGCACTCTGCACATGTTCAGAGGCGTTCTTATATATATAGATATAGATAGATAGATAGACACACACACAGTGCATACACATACACACACACACACACACACTGTGTGTGTGTGTGCGCGCATATATATATATATATATATATATATGCAGGTTTTGGTGTCCTCGGGTGTCTTCCCGTGTAAAAGTTGGGGTGTCTAGGCGACGTTTCGACGAGGTCTCACTCGTCATCTTCAGGCTGGTGCTTTCGGCTTCTTGTTACTGGAACAGAGCGGGATCTCAATGTTTGAGTTCCTATAAATACTGTAGAGGGGGTGTGGTGTCTAGCCTCCAATGTTCTGGGCAGAGAGGAAGTTCCCAGGCTAGTGTGCCTTTTCTTCTTTTGTTCCTTAATTACTTGAGAGATACCTTGAGTGATTTCTTGAGTGATATCCTGAGTACCACTTAGGTGGGTCATTAGGTGTGGATTAGTTGCTAAAGTCTTTGTGTCTTGACCTCTTGAACTTTGTGAAGAGTTTTCCTGAGAAGATGGCTGTATTGCACTTAGTTGTGCTTTGGCTTGGCTTCGTGTATAGGGGCGAGCTGTGGTTTTGTGGCTTGTGTCAGCCAGATCTGTGTAGGGATTGCAGGGGGGTGCAGCATCCGGAGGTGCCACCATGGATTGGCTACTGGATGGTGTCAGTAATTCATCTGTGGAGAGGGTCTGGGTTTGGGTCTGGTGTGGTTGATTGGTGTTGGCGTTCTGTGTGCCTCTGGATCTGGTGTCAGTTTTTGTGGGGAGGGCTAATTTCCAGATGTCTGGCAAGCGGGATGTGTCGTCACGCTTGTTCATGTTGTGGACAAACAAACAGACGAATAAATGCACGTATCGCAGAACACAAGAATGCCGTCAAAAAAGAAGAAAAAACTTCCTCTCTTTTCCAACACATGAAAGAAACAGGACACGAAATTAATTTTGCAGATTCCAAATTGCTCTTTAACACGGAACATCACCACAAGAGAATAATCATGGAAGCCATCGAGATAGAGAAACACCCTCACAACATGAACAAGCGTGACGACACATCCCGCTTGCCAGACATCTGGAAATTAGCCCTCCCCACAAAAACTGACACCAGATCCAGAGGCACACAGAACGCCAACACCAATCAACCACACCAGACCCAAACCCAGACCCTCTCCACAGATGAATTACTGACACCATCCAGTAGCCAATCCATGGTGGCACCTCCGGATGCTGCACCCCCCTGCAATCCCTACACAGATCTGGCTGACACAAGCCACAAAACCACAGCTCGCCCCTATACACGAAGCCAAGCCAAAGCACAACTAAGTGCAATACAGCCATCTTCTCAGGAAAACTCTTCACAAAGTTCAAGAGGTCAAGACACAAAGACTTTAGCAACTAATCCACACCTAATGACCCACCTAAGTGGTACTCAGGATATCACTCAAGAAATCACTCAAGGTATCTCTCAAGTAATTAAGGAACAAAAGAAGAAAAGGCACACTAGCCTGGGAACTTCCTCTCTGCCCAGAACATTGGAGGCTAGACACCACACCCCCTCTACAGTATTTATAGGAACTCAAACATTGAGATCCCGCTCTGTTCCAGTAACAAGAAGCCGAAAGCACCAGCCTGAAGATGACGAGTGAGACCTCGTCGAAACGTCGCCTAGACACCCCAACTTTTACACGGGAAGACACCCGAGGACACCAAAACCTGCATTCCTGTACCCGTGAAAATCTACGAAAGCATATATATATATATATATATATTACATATACAGTATATATATATATATATATATACACACACATACACAAACACATACATACATTGTTTTTAACACTTGATTAGAAGCGGCCCAGAGTGGTTGGGGAAACTCAGCCAGATGGGCGGGGTATAAATAAGAAATTATTATTATTATTATTATTATTATCATTATCATTATCATTATCATTATACATACACAAAATATATATATACACACACAAATAGTGCATATATATATGAACTGCAAAATGTTTTGTTGGTTTTTCATTCTTGATGACGCTTGGGCTGCCAGATCCCAGGTCGGACTCGATCCCTCCCAACAGCGGATCCCCCCGCGCCGAGGTCTCTCTCGCGTTCGGCGAGCTTTCCCACCTTCCTGCCTCACTCATCATGGCGGCGCCGCCGGGAGGGAGCCCCTTACTTCCTGTCCGGGCCGGAAGTGTGTCCGGTTGCCATGGTGGCGACGCTGAGGCCTAGCGGGGAAGGCGAGCCCCGAGGGAAGGCCCGGCTTAGGAGCGCGGTGGGGGGGCAGAGTGAGTGAGCGAGAGGCCGGGAAGCGGCGGGAGGCGGGGCGGGGGTCTCCCGGGAGGGGCGGCCGGGGGGGGGGGAGAGAGGCTGAGCTCCCCCCTAACCCATTCCCCCCCCCACGGAAAGGGGGTGCCGAGCCCCATGAGTCACGTGACATGGCCGAGGGGGGGGGGATTGGGACAGGTGGCCTGAGAGGGGGCAGTTTTTTGGGGGGGGAGTAAGGCGAGGTCTCTATTTCGGGGTGGAGGTGAACGTGGGGGGAGTTTTGCCTCTTAGCAAAGTGGGGGGGGGGCGTTGGGTGGGGGGGGCAGGAGGGGAGGGGCGGGAAGGGGCTCAGGATGGACAGGGTCTGCTTTTCGTTTTTATTAGTAATATCCAAAGCAGCACGATGACCAAGTACAACAATGCAATATCCATATAAAGTGGTACGCTTCAGGTTACAGATGCTTCAGGTTACATACTCCGCTAACCCAGAAATAGTACTTCGGGTTAAGAACTTTGCTTCAGGATGAAAACAGAAATCGTGTTCCGGCGGCAGCAGGAAGCCCCATTTCTATTCTCACCCTGAAGCAACGTTCTTAAACCGAGGTACTATTTCTGGGTTAGCGGAGTCTGTAACCTGAAGCATCTGTAACCCGAGGTATCACTGTACTATGAATTTCCTTGATCTGGACACTAGATTTCTGTTGATGCAGAATACCATCAGTGTGTGTGTGGGGGGGTTGTGGGGTTTTTTTTGCTGCTGCATCACACTGTTGACTCATGTTCAGCTTGTGTGCTACAGTGGTACCTTAGGTTCCAGACGCTTCAGGTTACAGACTCCGCTAACCCAGAAATATTGCTTTACGTTAAGAACTTTGCTTCAGGATGAGAACAGAAATCGTGCTCCGGTGGTGCAGCAGCAGCAGGAGGCCCCGTTAGCTAAAGTGCTGCTTCAGGTTAAGAACAGTTTCAGGTTAAGAACGGACCTCCAGAACGAATTAAGTACTTAACCCGAGGTACCACTGTAAAACTCAAGCCAGAATTAAGATTGCCGGAAGAAATATCAAGAACCTCAGATATGCAGATGACACAACCTTGATGGCAGAAAGTGAGGAAGAATTAAAGAACCTTTTATTGAGGGTGAAAGAGGAGAGCGCAAAATATGGTCTGAAGCTCAACATCAAAAAAAGAAGATCATGGCCACTGGTCCCATCACCTCCTGGCAAATAGAAGGGGAGGAAATGGAGGCAGTGAGAGATTTTACTTTCCTGGGCTCCATGATCACTGCAGATGGTGACAGCAACCACAAAATTAAAAGATTGCCTGCTTCTTGGGAGAAAAGCAATGACAAACCTAGACAGCATCTTAAAAATCAGAGACATCACCTTGCCGACAAAGCTCCGTATAGTTAAAGCTCTGGTTTTCCCAGTAGTGATGTATGGAAGTGAAAGCTGGACCATAAAGAAGGCTGATCGCCAAAGAATGGATGCTTTTCAATTCTGGTGCTGGAGGAGACTCTGGAGAGTCCCATGGACTGCAAGAAGATCCAACCTCTCCATTCTTCAGGAAATCAGCCCTGAGTGCTCACTGGAAGGACAGATCCTGAAGCTGAGGCTCCAAGACTTTGGCCACCTCATGAGAAGAGAAGACTCCCTGGAAAAGACCCTGATGTTGGGAAAGATGGAGGGCACAAGGAGAAGGGGACGACAGAGGACGAGATGGTGGGACAGTGTTCTTGAAGCTACCAGCATGAGTTTGACCAAACTGCAGGAGGCAGTGGAAGACAGGAGGGCCTGACGTGCTCTGGTCCAGGGGGTCACGAAGAGGCGGACACCACTAAACGACTAAACAACAACAACATAGTCTATACGGAACATTGAACAATATGAGAAACCATATGTGCACTCTTGATAGATTCTTTTGAAAGAAGCAATGGGGCTTTCAGAGACTGGCACAGTCTACAAAGACTTTCAGAGACTTATAAGACTTATGTTCATTTGGTTCTAAGTTTTCAAGGGAATCCATCAAGAGTGCACATTTAGTGACTTTCAGAGATTTATAAGATTTCTGTTTGTTTGTTTTCTCATATTATTCAATGTTCCGTATAGATTATATAAAGAATTTATATAGATATTGCATTGTTGTACTTGGTCATCGTGTTGCCTTGGATATTACTGATAATTGTTTGCAACACAGGGGTTTAATTGTTGGGTTACTTTTCGTTTTATTATGCATTTTGTGCTTTGATGTTGTGAGCCGCCCTGAGACCTGCGGGTATAGGGCGGCATGCAAGTTTTAATCATCAAAATGAGTGCTATTTTCCCAGAAAAAGAGGGGCCCATGGAGCTCCTTCTGAAGATGGGAGGGGTACAAATAATAAATTATTATTATGATGATGATGATGATGAATGCTTCCCTGGCTCTCTCACAATGGAGTCACCTGAGACGAGCCGGAGGCTGATAAAGAGCCCTGGGAATAATGATAATTATTATTATTCATTACGGAGAGGAAGTAGCTGAGGAGAAGGCTCTCCGTCTCTCCTGTTACAGTGGTCCCTTGGTTCTCAAACGCCTTGGGACTCAAACAACTTGGAACCCAAACACTGCAAACCCGGAAGGAAGTGTTCCGGTTTGTTAACTTTTTTGGAAGTCGAATGTGCTCTGTTTTGAGTGATACGCTTATGATTTGAGTATTACATTTGCCTTTTGAGTGTTACCCTGAGGTCTGTAAGGTTTTGCTATTTATTTTCTGTTTTTGTTTTTGTGGCTATTTCTGTTTTGTTTTTGTGACAGTGTGGAACTCAGTTCAACTATTGATTGATTGATTGATTGATTGATTGTGTGACCGCAGTACATTGTTTATTGCTTTCATTTTATGGATCAACGGTCTCGTTAGATAGTAAAATTCATGTTAAATTGCTGTTTTAGGGTTTTGCTTTTTTAAAAAAGGTCTGGAACGGATTAATCCATTTTGCATTGCTTTCTATGGGAAAGCACACCTTGGTTTTGGAACGCTTTGGTTTTGGAACAGACTTCCGGAACGGAACAAGTTTGAGACCCAAGGTACCACTGTATTAGTATTTGGGGGGTCTCCCTATGGTGCCATCTGGGAGAGAAAGAGGGCTGGTTCACACAGCACATGGTCAACTTTGGGGGCTGCCTTTGAAATGGAGTCATACACCTGCGTGGAGGAAGAGGAAGGGTCTACCTGTGGCTCATGGTGGCTAGCAAACAGAGCCTCCATAAACCTCAGAAGTCTCTGAGTGGCGGCCATGCACATGTCTTGAGGAGGGAGGGAGAGGGCTTCCCCTTGTTGCCTTGCTTGTGGGCTTCCCAGAGGCATCTGGCCGGACCCTGGAGGAAGTGAGACACTGGACCAGCGATGCCTGATCAGGCAGGCTTTTGCTAAGCGGAGAGGAAGCGTCGTTGTAGTTCGCGCTCTGCGTACAAAAGTTCTCCCATTCAGTCCCTGCCGTCTCCAGGGAGTGCTGGGAAAAAACTCCTGCAGGAAATCCTAGGGAGCCTATGCGCTTCTGTCGGGCTGAGCTAGAGACACTAAACGGTAACCTGGAATGGTAAGGGAACCAGACACTTCCTATGCTTTATGTGGTAGTGAATGGTGGGGTGCATGGGTCCCCCGCTTGGCCATGAAGACCAGCCCAGCGAAAGTTGCTTGCAGGATGGATATTTTTGGAGGTGCTAAAACCGACAGGGACACGCAGGATGTCTTGGGAGCCGTGGCAATATTGCAGAGGATGCTGGTACTGCCTTGCGCAATTGCTTGGAGTGATAACGCACGTGGAAAAGGTTCCTGCTTATGCAGCAGGCGCGGCTGTGTTGCACGAGGGCCGAGATGCAGGAAGGCAGTGAGGGAAAGGGTGTGCGTGACTCCTCTATTTGATGTCTGTTTGCCCTGCAGCAGGTGTGTGATGGAGGAGCAAGCGCAGGGCCCACTTGCAGAGCAACCACCAATAGGCATTGCTTTGTTGCTACGTTGGCAAGCAAGGAGAACTTACTGGCAGGGCTGGGCAAAGAGAGGTGAGCAAGGGTGATCATTGTTTGACTTCTGTTGGTGGCAGGGTGTGTAGGTGCTTAGCTTTGCACTGAACTCCATGCTTAAATAGAAGCTCTCTGTAATTCCAAATGATGCATCTTTTGACCAAGTGGGTGTTTTAAGAAATCTCTTTGTCTGTTTTGGGACCTTGAACAAATAAAGCATATTTTATTTTTTATTTTTTACTTTTCAGCTAAGATTGATTCTCAAAGTATATTCCACCACTAGGAATATGTGTGTGTGTGTGTGTGTGTGGTCTTCTTGTTGTTGTTATTTATTTTATTTGTTAGTCTTTCTCACAAAAGTAACTCTAAGCAACTTTCATTTTAAACATGGCACTCTTTTTTTCTCTGGTTGGTGCAGGGAGAAAATGGCTGCATCTGTGTTTCCTTTAAGGCTAAGCGCAATGAGTACTTAATAGGTTGAGTTAAACTGTAGTTTGCTGAGTGCCTGTTTCAAGTGCTGATGCTAGGAAGACCCTGAAATATACTCGGAGTTGAGAGTGGATTTCATGCTCTTTATTCAGCTCATAGTGGTGAGGAGGAATGAAAGTTCCCCCAAGTATCTGCTTTATATACATTATTTACACAATGGGCTGCACATGATTGGCTAATTCCGGAATTCTCCTGTAGGCCAATCAGGTTGTGGATTCACTTCCATCTGGAGTTGGATTGGGTGGCTCCTGCAGACCAATCATACTGCTGCATTGTTCTAGGACCAATCAGACTGCTGCATTCTGAATCCTATTGTTCTAGGACCAATCAGACTGCTGCATTTTGGATCCTATTCAACTCAGTACATAACAGACCCATTTTCTAAAATGAATGCTTGGATCTCAAGATCCAACAGCTTTCCTGCTTATATGTAATATGAACAGCTATTCACATTATAAATCCCTTCCAAGAAAGATTTCTCTGAATCTCTCTCTTACCTGCCTACTTGCCATTTTCCTTATCCTATCTAGGTGAGGCTTCTACTACACCTAGTTTGGGGCTTGAGAGCCCTCTTTCCATTCCTTTTCCTAGTTTTTTCCCACTGAAAAATCCAAGAGCAGTACTTGATTTATGAATTGTTTTCTTGTGTAAGACATATAGCAGGGCACGGACAACAACGAGCCAGCTACACACAAACTTACCATCATAAATGAACTCTCCTTGGACATTCAGATACAGATTGCGTTCAAGTAGGAAACCATTGCTTGTCCTGAGAAGAATGTGTGCTGTGCCGCGGTTCATGCTCCTGTGCTCTTTGCGTAAGGGGGTGGCATTAAAACGTCAGATCATAATTCAGAATAAATCAGTTTGGTATTTCATCTGAATATATTACCGGGAACTGTGGCTTGAGCTTGTGGTTTGTTAACTCACTATGGTTTGTACAAAACCACAATTTCCCATCTTTGGACAAAGCAGGAAATTCTGGTTTATTTCAAACCGCAACTTGGACCTTTAAATCTCTTCCTCTTGTGAGGGAGAGTGGGGTGTGCTCACTTGTTTGGCTTGTCACCCTGATTGAGAATTATAAAGTGAATAATAATTCCACACTTGAATGTCCATAGCGGCTAAGCTTTCTGGTTCAGATGTGCTCATAAAGTGTAAAACAGATTGGTGCACAGGTTATTTCTGGCTAGGACCTTTATTTATTTTGTTGAGGAGTTGTTATTGTTATATTTAATTACATTTCTATTCCGCCCATCCAGGTACCACAGGGCGGTTTACAATATAGAAATACAAAAATACATAGTGTAATAACCATTACAACAAAACTGCCTTTTTGTGAAAATACGTTTACAGAAGGTCTAAGATCAGTCTTACAGATTTTAGAATCTGTTCCGATTAACAGCCAGAAGCAAAATTTGTGCTCTTCACACAATGCAAACCCCATGGAGAAAGAGGCAAGCATTTTAAATCTTGCTTCATTCCTTGGAACCAGAGTGGTGAAAGCAGAGTCTTGAGCTTAACAGCACACACCCCCTTTTATAAAATGAAAATCCCAACAGTCAGCTGTTTTATAGGAAAGAAGGCTAATCAGTGAGATTTTAACTTTTTCAAAAGAGCTGTTATCCCCTTGGTGCTTTCTGTATAGGAGGGAAGGTGTTAATTCAAGTAAATAGATTACATCTGTTTAAATTTCCGCAGTGATTTTCAGGAAGGGCTTACAGCTCAGCATTCCTCCTGCCTTTGAAAATGCACCCCTCCCTAAAACGGCCAACCATTTACTAGCTCTGTTTGCATGCCTGGAGAGGAGGCGGTGAACAAAGATGATTTTTTCCCTTCCTTTCACGTAACAATAGAACTCAGGTCACCCAATGACACAGGCACTAGATACAGGACAAAAAAAAAAAAGGTTCTTCTTAATGCAGAACTTAATCCTCAACTTGTGCCATCCTTAATGCAGAACTTAATCCTCAACTTGTGCCCTCTGGGCGTCTTGGAACTACAGCTCCCATCATCCCCAGGCATCAAGGCTGTTGGTGGGGCAACAGCAGGAGCCTGCTGTTTATTGCCTTCATGCCCTGCCTTGTGAGCTTTCCTGGAAACGGGATGCTGGGTAGGTGAACTTTGGTCTGGACCAGGGCTGTGGGTGCTTGAAACTGCTACTCAGCCAAACAGCTCATGCAAACAGCCCTGTGACAGCCAGGCTTTGCAGCAACACTTTTGGATTTTGGTTTCTGGAAACCACAAGAGCCCCTGCGACTGAGCAGACAGGGCGAGTCAGGGGGAACGTCAGCATTTCACACACACCCCACACTCAATTGCCACAGCCTCCACTTCAACACAGCTGTTGCCAGTTCTTTACTAAATCCCAACCATGGGAAGGCCCCTAAAAACCTCAAGAGGATCCAGGTTTTTAGATGCTTCTGTAAATTATGAGCAATAAAAAGGTACTTCTGGGGGTTGCCTTCTTTCCTTCTTCAAGTGCTTTTGTTTTTTCTGATTATATCCGTGGAGCTCCTTGGCTCTTCTGCCAACCCAGTTCTCCGGCTGGGTTGTCAGCGCCCGGCCATGCCCTCTCTGTAAACCGCTGTCTTGTAAGCCTTGACGGCAATTGCTAGGTGTCGGCACTGAGCAACAGCTTCCTGCTCTGCTTCTCTCTCTGTGTAAATATTTCATATGTCAGCAGTCCTCCTACTCTGGCCTAGTTTTTTGGCTGAGTGCCTCCTGTTTCCAGGTACGCTTTGCATTCCTAGTTCAGAGGCTGGTGTTCCCAGGGGCCACTCCCTCCAGCCTGCAGCCTTGCAACTGGGTGCCACCCACCTGCTCCTGTGGAGCGAGAAAGTGGTGCTGAGCTGCTAGTCAAAGGCTCACCGGAGTCTGCCTGCTCTGTCCGGGAGAGCTCCCTTGGTCTGATCAGCAGGAGCCGGACCACCCCGCCGCCTGCACAACGGGGGGCAGGTAAAATACTGACTGGGAATGTTCATAGGCAGCTCTTGGTGTGTTGTTGTAAGACGGGGGGGGGGGGGACGAGGACGGAGACACCTTGGCTTGACCTGCCTTTTGTTGCATAGCACACACTGCGCTTTTATCTCTGCTGCTCCTCGAAAGACTCCTGCACAGCACTCCACATCAAAAGAAGTTGACCCAGGAACAAAATTATAATTTCCTGTTTCAGATCTTGTAATCTTCAGGCACTTCGGCAGAAGTGAGCTCTCAGAAAGCCAGCCATTTTTCCCCCAAAAGCTGAGCGGAGCCTCACAGATGCCACCCCCAAATCCCTGCCTCCCTGTGCTGTTTTCTTAAGCCACTGAAATTAGAGAGGAGAGTGATTGGCCTCCTGTGTGCGTCCCCTGCCTGTGCGCATGGGCACACTGTCTTTCTTGCCTGCTCTCATGCTCCTCTCTTGCCTAGTTTCCTCCTGCTGTCTCTTCCGTAACACCTTCAGGGGCATTTCCAAGGATCCTTGACTTTTGCTGGTTTGAGTTGCCCTTGATCTTCTCAGTTTAAAGTTTAGATTTGTGGGGCTGGAAGCTATCTCTGAGTGAAGGGGAGAACGTAACTGGGCAGTGTGCTTGGTTGCTCAGCAGATCTTGACATTTGGAAGCATTGCCTAACGTTCCACCTGTTGAAACTTCCCTCAGGTGGGCTGGAGGGTGTGGGCCTAGTTTATATATCTGGGTTTCTAACTCTTAACCTGTCTTGAATCTTCTGTGATTCAGCTTCATTGAATGGCCTGAATTGAGTTCCAGTACTATAGAAGAGGGAGAAAACCTCTCTGTCTGGGTGTGTGGTGGACGGCTGTGTCCACTGTGTGTCTGGAGGCGCATGATTCCCTCTCCCATCTTGCAGAAAGTGACTCTGGTGAGCCTGTACAGAGGGCTTTCTGTGTCAATTCCCCGTCCCGTTTATCCTCCACCTGCATCTTCTCTCTTTTTTATTTTTGAATATTTTTTATTAGGAATTTCAACATAACATTTTATCAAAAATACATCATCCTCACCCCCCCCCCACCCCCGGACTTCTCTCACCTCCTCTCTCTGATTTTTCAGCACATGTTATTCTCTGCATGTTATAAAATTGTAAATATCCTTAATTTATCTATCTATATATTACCAATGAAAGGTTTCTGAATGTTTATTCAAAACCTACCAAGGAGTCCAGTTCATTTTGTTGTTTCTTTAAGTACTTTGTAAAAGGTTCCCATTCTTCTTTAAAGTCACAGTTGTCCTTATCACGTAGTTTGTGTTTCAAATTCGCCAGTTCCACTTAATCCATCAGTTTCTCTTGCCACAGTTCTTTGGTCGGTGTTTCCTCACCGGTGTTTCCGGTGTTTCCTTGTGCTATTAAGACTCTTGCCGCCATTATCGCATACATGAAGTTTTTCAAATTCCTTGGCAGGTCTTTTCCTACAATCCCTAACAAAAATGCTTTAGGCTTTTTTACAAATGTCAATTGGAACATTTTCTTCAACTTGTTGTATATCATTTCCCAGAATTTTTTAATTTTGCTACAATCCCACCACATATGGTAAAAGGTTCCTTCTTTTTCCTTACATTTCCAACACATATTTGAACCAGTTTTGTACATTCTTCCTATCTGCGCTGGTGTTATATACCATCTATGCATCGTTTTCATGTCATTTTCTTTCAGCAAAGAGCAATCTGTAAATTTCAAATCAGTTTCCCACAATCTTTCCCAATCTTCAAACATTATATTGTGACCTATATCTTGTGCCCATTTAATCATAACGGATTTCACCTCTTCATCTTTTGTTTCTCCACCTGCATCTTCTCCATTCAGACATGCTGTCTCCCTCCATGTTCCCCACCTGCCTCCCTTCCTGCCTTTGCCATAGCAGGGCCTATCAGCTCATGGTCCTCTGTAGGTAAGCAGGACACTCGGCCCTTCTGGCTCCCATGACCTTCCTTTCTATGATCTGCAGAGGTATGGCAGCCCAGAGCCAGGCAGGTGTGTGATTCGAAGGTTTATGAGAACAGCACACTCTGTGCTCCTTGAGCAGCCAGTGTCTTGAATGACACCTTGTTCTTGCAGGCTGCAAGGTGTGGCAGGGATTCCTCTCCACCCATGGCTGAGATTGGATTTGATCCCAGATCTAGTGCTTCACTGAACCACGCTGGTTTGTTTTTTTAAAAAGGCTCCCAAGTTGCTCAGTGTGCCACGCATACGTCTCGTCTTATCTTCCTTATCAAACCTGTTGAGACTGGCCAGCCTAAGGTCAGCTTTGTAGGTGGAGATTTGAACTCAGGTCTCTCCACTTCTGGCCAGAAGCTCTAGCCCTGCCTTTGCCAAGCTTGTGATGCCTGCATTGGAGGGGGTTGAACTAGATGACCCGTGGGGTCCCTTCCAACTCTGCAATCTGTGATTCTGTGGTGCCCTCCAGTTGTGTGTTGCCAATTTGGCACACAGCTATTTAACATCTGGGCAAACTGCTCCAGGACAGAGCGGAAGCCAGGGGCTTGAGGGTGGTGCCTTTTTGCTCTCCTGTTCCTTATGACTGTTCTTGGCTTGGCCAGTGGTGTCCAAACTTTTTTCAAAGAGGGCCAGATTTGATGAAGTGAAGGGCTGTGAGGGCCGACCAAAGGACCAACCAAAGTTGTTGAGGGAGCTTTTATTAGGATTGAAGTTGAGGTTTTTTAAAAGGATTTTACCCCAGGAAATAAACTGCCACAGGAGTTTAAACCGACTGGCGGGCCGGATTAGGCCCCCAAAATGGAATTTGGACATGCCTGGTTCTGTAACTGCTGCCTCCCACATTGATTTTGCTGCATTTCCAGCACCAAAATGGCCTTGCCGGGGCTCAACCCTGGGCAGTGTGTCTGGAGGTCCTGGGCTGCCTAAACGACAAGACCCCCCTCTCGGCCTCACTGATGTGGTCCAAAGGAAATCACAGCAAGATGTTTGGCACCAGCTTGGCTGCAGGAGTTTCTGGAAGGAGGTGTACAAGGCGCCATCCAGCTGTTTTAGGAGCTCCACTCCAAATTTGTGTAGGCATTCTTAGTGTTCTTTTCTCCCAGAGATGTTCTGCAAGGCAGCGGGACAGATGGTTCCTCGGGGATTATTCCCAAAGCCTTTCTCATAAATGAGTATAGGTGCAAGACGGTGGAGGTTTATCACCAGAGTTTTCCATCTCCAGGATGGGCTGCCTTCCTGGGTTAACAAACCCCACCTGCCGCCCCCTCCATTTCCCTCTAAGCAGGTACAGAAACCGCCTTCTTGACCATTGGACCCACTGTTGATCTTGTCTGCTCAATCCATCAGAACCTGTCTTTGCAAACAGCAGAAATCCTTAACTCATACAAGTTCTGAGACCCATCGGCTACTCTCACCTGGTTTAGCCAGCCAGTCAAAGCCGTTTCCCAGTGTGTGGCTGCCGTCGCCTGCTGATAGCTTCTGGGAGCTACAGGTGAGAGCTGAGTGCAGGATGGGGACCGAAGGTGGACAAACTGTCCCAGAAGGAGCACAACATTTCCTCCACCAGAAATAACTTTGACCAGGTAACTGCCCAAGGAGAAGGGACAGGTTCTTTGGGTTTTTTTGACAGCAACCAGTCTTGAAGATGCATCTGTGGAGGAGCTGAGCTGTCGAGAGAGTGACTCTTTGCTGTGGGCGGGGCAAATGTGAACTCCGTGTGAAGCTGCCGGTTTTGTTTGGTTCAGGTCAAGTCTTTATTGTGTAACCAGTTAGGTCAGGCTTCTCAAATAAAGCCCTCCATATGTTTTGAGGCTGCAATTCCCATCATCCCTGAGCACTGGTCCTGCTAGCTAGGGCTCATGAGAGTTGTAGGCCAAAAACATCTGGAGGGCCGAGTTTGAGGAAGCCTGAATTAGGTTTTTACGAGATAGGCGGTTTTATTAGACCTGGTAATAAAAGTGCTCTCTGCTTAGTGATTAGTGTTGATGAGTAAATGACAGTGTAGAAGAGGAAGTGCCCACCAGCTATCTCTGGAGCGAGTGGAGAGGGAACTCTTTGTCTCCTTCAGGAAGAAGGGCAGGTTCATCGGGACAAATCCAGCCTAGTCCTTTGAGTGCAGGGGAGGCCATAGCCGCTTGTATTGCAAAATGGTCTCTCTCTCTCTCCCTCCCTCTCTCTCTCTCTCTCTCTCTCGGTGGGGTGCAGTGCATGCTGAGAACTGCTGTAAGGGCTTGCTCAGACCACACCTGGAATCCTGTGTGCAGTTCCGGGCACCACAATTTAAGAAGGATGTTGGCAAGTTGGAAGGTGTGCAGAGGAGGGCGACCAAGATGTTGTTGTTGTTTAGTCATTTAGTCGTGTCTGCCTCTTCGTGACCCCCTGGACCAGAGCACGCCAGGCCCTCCTGTCTTCCACTGCCTCCCGCAGTTTGGTCAAACTCATGCTGGTAGCTTTGAGAACACTGTCCCACCATCTCGTCCTCAGCTGTCCCCTTCTCCTTGTGCCCTCCATCTTTCCCAACATCAGGGTCTTTTCCAGGGAGTCTTCTCTTCTCATGAGGCGGCCAGAGTCTTGGAGCCTCAGCTTCAGGATCTGTCCTTCCAGTGAGCACTCAGGGCTGATTTCCTTCAGAATGGAGAGGTTTGATCTTCTTGCAGTCCATGGGACTCTCAAGAGTCTCCTCCAGCACCAGAATTCAAAAGCATCCATTCTTCGGCGATCAGCCTTCTTGATGGTCCAGCTCTCACTTCCATACATCACTACTGGGAAAACCATGGCTTTAACTATACGGACCTTTGTTGGCAAGGTGATGTCTCTGCTATTTAAGATGCTGTCTAGGTTGGAAGGCCAGCTGTCATGGATGCTTTTGCTGGGATGCTTTTGCATTGCAGGGGGTTGGACTAGATGACCCTCACAGACCCTTCCACTCGAAGATTCTGTGATTCTCCTAGGAGAGCAGATTCTGGCTCCCCTGCAGAGGACCAGTCTTAGTTGAGCAATGCTTCTGCCTTTGTTTGGATGTCCTTGAGTGAAAGTTGCATGGTGGAAGCCTTGCCTGATGAATTGCTCCCAGGCGTGACGCCACATTCTTTGCATTCCTTATTCTGGGAAGACTCTGGGGAGTTCCTGCGTTCCTGTTCCTCGCCCCAGGCAGTTTACGTGGCTGCTCAGGCGTTGCATGTGGTTGGGATGCTGCGTTCTGGGAAGCAGATGTGTTGACGGACTGGCCTGATGGGGGGATGAATGGGAGTGGCGCAATATTTTTTATCACTGCTAGTCTTGTTATATAACCAGCGAAGCACCTGTGTGTTGCTAAACCAGAAGCAATTGTGCACCTGCAATGGCTTCTTCCCCACTTTCAGGCTAGGCAAGGAGATCACATTGCAAATAAAATCCTATATGGAAATTAATTATACTGTCTCAGAACCTTTGGTACTAGGAGAAAAGGAAAACGTGTAAAACTTTAAAATTTTTTTTTTTAAACTCCTTATAGAATCGTAGAGTTGGAATGGACTCAGGTCAGTGAGTCCTTGTTTGTAGCCTTCTTTTTTCAAAATTGAATTTTTATTACATACAAAAACGTATAGATATTGAAAAAACAAAGGGGGCGGGCGGGCGGGCGGGAAGCAATTCAGAATTGCAGAATGAAATAACAGCGACCGGTATACAAATTTCAACAGCAGTGTACCAAATTACAATCACACTTCACTGGCTATCGGGTGATGTTTCAATACCCCAACCATAATAAGAGCTGTTTGACAGTGGAAGGGTAAGTGTCAACTGCAACTGTGGCATTATCAGAACTGCGCTGTACCAGCTGAGCTATCACGAAAGCACAAAACAGTACAGGATCCTTCCGTCCTGCCTGTCCGCCCAATGCATTCTGACAGTTCTGAGGACGCAATTCGCTGCTTTGCAGCTTCTCTTCCATAAACATTTGCTGACGATTATTTTGTGTGATTCTGTTGCTGCTTATGGAGAGGTCCAGAGAACTCTGCAGCTAGCAGGACACTGAGCAAGGTTAGCGTATGTCAACCGCTGACCTCCAGCTCCACTGGGCTCCTTCTCCTACCTGTCCTGCAGCACCTAAATGGTTGTGCTGGCCTTGTCGCAGGAGATAACAAGATAAGGGCTCCAAGAACTTTAGACGTGGATATTGCTTTTTATCCGTGGGTAATGGATTGGAGGGAAGTTCTCCTGCTTCAGCCCTGGGTGCAAAGTGCAAGGCAGGCTGCCTTTTCTTCCTCTACTTCTCCCCTCCCCCTGCTTAGCTGATACAGGTGACAGGAGGCCTCATTTAAAGCACATTTACATTTGCCAAGGGAAGCAGGGGACATTCCCTGGCCTCTGTTCTTCCGGAAGGCAACCGTGTTTTTCATTTGTTTTACTATTGCATATTTATTGCACTTATCCCCAAGTTGCTCAAGGCGGCATGCATTTAAACGGCCTCGGTCCCGTATACCTGAAGGAGCGTCTCCACCCGCATCGTTCTGCCCTGACACTGAGGTCCAGCTCCGAGGGCCTTCTGGCGGTTCCCTCACTGTGAGAAGCCAAGTCACAGGGAACCAGGCAGAGGGCCTTCTCGGTGGTGGCGCCCGCCCTGTGGAATGCCCTCCCACCAGATGTCAAAGAGAACAACTACTACCAGACTTTTAGAAGACATCTGAAGGCGGCCCTGTTTAGGGAAGCTTTTAATGCTTGATGTATTACAGTATTTTAATATTTTTTGGGAAGCCGCCCAGAGTGGCTGGGGAAGCCCAGCCAGATGGGCGGGGTATAAATTGTTATTATTATTATTATTTATTTGCTTCCCCACAACAGCCCTGCAAGGTAGGTTAAGCCGAGAGGCAGGGACTGGCCCAAGGTCACCCAGTGAGCTTCATGGCTTAGTGGAGATTTGAACGCTGGTCTCATAGGTCTATTCCTCCCTGCTCCATTTACCTGGTCTCATAGGTCTATTCCTTCCTGCTCTATTCCTTCCTGCTTTGTTTGCACAGTGCTGGGGGGTGTCGTCGGTGTGCATCCCTGGGCCAGTCCATTGCGTTGCTCCCCAATGAGTATTTTTTGGGGGTTCTGGGAAGGAAGACAACTCTGCTAGGTTGCAGGTGGCAGAAAAGGGGAAGAGAAGTTGCTGAACGCAAGAGGCTTTGCTGGGGCGGGGCAGGGAGAGGGAGAGAAGAGAAAGAGGCTTTGAGCGGCCAGTGCCAAAACCCCAAGTAATTTGCTTAAACTTTGATTGTAGGTTAATCCTGGATTAAGGCAGGGCAGCGCCAGCGCCGTGTGAGGTGGGAAGCGGCAGGGTGAGCTGGGCACCTCTTTGCTCTGTCGCCCGCATGCCTCTTTCTGATTGGCTTCCTTGTTCCTCCTCTGTTGCAGGACTCTCTGGAGCGTGCTTGGCTGGAAGCTCAGCCCAGTGCCCGAGTGGCAGGAGTGGCAGGCTGTCGGAGGGAGGAGTCTCCATCGAGGAGCAGGGCTCACCCTGCCAGCCGGTTCCTTCAGCTGAGCTCCTGAGTAGTTGGAGAGAGCGAGAGGGGGAGAGCTGAAGGTTTGGAGGCAGCGGCAAGACAAATTGCTAGGAGCGAGAACAGGAAACAGGGACCCTCCGCGCTGCCTCTCCAGCACCTCTGCTTTCCTTTCGAAGGAGGTCTGCGCAGCAACACGTGGAAGAGGTTGAACAGCCAAGACAAGATCTTGTTCCGAAACAGCTGCAAGAGCAGAGCTGCCTGGGGTTTTGGAGACGGCTTGGGGGTCGCTGGAATCGAAGCAGAATCTGTGGGGCGGTCTTGAGCTGTGCCCTGGGGCGGTGGCTGGGAGGTGCAGTCACGGGCAGCTCTCACAGGTACTCCCGTGTGCCTCGGAACGGGTTGGCAGCCTGTAGAGACCTGCCTCCCTTTGCCCCCAGACTCTGAGGCCTTCGCTTTGTCAGCAGAGGAGACAGCCGGCTGTGTGCTATCTGGGTAATGAAGCTCCTATCAGAGTAATGACCATCAGGTGTGCACCTGGAAACAAACTTGCTGCACTCTGGACTGGAGAGGGACAGAGGCTGCCGTTTGGAAGCTGCCAGTAAAGACCAACGGTGGAGGGATTTGTGCTTTGCTTTTATTCTCAATGGAGAGATGATCCGAACTGTGCTTTGATTGGAGCTAGTTGCATTATTGAGGATGGATCTTGGAACAGGGCTCAGAATGCCTCCCCGCAAGCTCCAGGTTTGGTCCCTGCTTCCTTAGCTGTTTAGGTGATGAAAATATCTCTCAAGCCTCATTAAGACCCCTTGACAGTGTCTTGCAAAGGCCTGCTCTTTCTTCCAGCTTTGGGAATCCAGCACCCAGTTCACTACGTGCTTTTGTTATTAAATAACTTGCATGGATACCCTGCTGGTGAGAGGCTCCCAACTTCTCAGCTTCGGGTTTTAAGGGCCACTTTGCCCATCCAACGGGTGGGTCGGCCATGGAGGACACTCTCCCTTTGCCAGCAGGGATGTCACAGTCTTGGCAACTGGTCACGGCACAGCAGTAAGAAGCCGTCGCCTTTGGGCTGAGCTCTTGGAAGCCTTGCTGGTGATGCTTGAAGGGGGCTCCTTAAAGCCCCCTTCCTCCCCACCCCACGTGGAACTGTTCCAGATGCTTCTGAGGCACCCCTGACTGCGGAAGGCGAGCGAGCGACTTGCCCCTGGTCAGCCATGGCGGAGCATTTGGAGCTGCTGGCCGAGATGTCCGCGGTGGGCCGGATGGGCACTCAGGAGCGGCTGAAGCACGCCCAGAAGCGCCGCACGCAGCAGCTGAAGAAGTGGGCCCAGTTTGAGAAGGACGTGCAGGGCAAGAAGACCAGAGCGGAGAAGAAGAAGAAGGGCAGCAGTAAGGAGAGGCGGGTGCTGTTCCCCGAGAACATCCGGCTGCTCGAGGCCGCGTGCCGCAACGACGTAGAAGAAGGTAGGAGCTGGAGCCCAGTGGGGAGGGGATATAGCTTTGTGGCAGAACTCCTGGTTCACATGGCGCCCAAGTGCTGCAGCCATCTCAGGCAGCAGGGCTGGGGAATCGGAGAGGCATGAAATTGGTGAGTTGGAAGGGAGCCTGCGGGTCATCTAGTCCAACCCCTCCTGCAGATCGCCATCCCACCTCTGCTTAAAAATCCCCAATGAAAGAGAGTCCACAACCTTCGCAGGGAGTCCGTTCCACTCTTGAATATCTGTTACCATCAGAAAGTTCTTCCTTACGTTAAGTCGGAAACTTTTTTCTTGTCATTTGAATCCATTGGTTTGGGTCTTACCCTCCAGAGCAGGCACCCCCAAACTTGGCCCAAAACATTTGGAGGGCCAAGTTTGGGGATGCCTGCTCCAGAGCCTCAGAAAATCAGCTTATGCCATCTTGCGTGTGACAGCCCTGCAGATATTTGAAGATGGCTATTCTATCGCCTTCTCTTCTCCAGGCCAAACATTCCCAGCTCCCTCAACAGTTCCTTTTGAGGCTTGGTTTCCCGACCCTCCTCTACACATGTTCCAACTTGTTGAACGTCTGTCTTAGGCTGAGGTGCCCAGAACTGGACACAGGACTCCAGGTGGGGTCTGACCAAGGCAGAATAGGGGGGTACCATTACCATATTTCAGTCCCTCAGTCAGCCTTCCCCAACCTAGCATATTGGTCTGGGAATCATGAAAGTTGAAAGCATAATGAATCTGGGAAATGTGGTCAGTTTCCCATGTTTTCCTCCCAGCCCTCTTGCCGCAAGAGCTAGAAAACCTAAGAAAAATGAGGATTCTGGCAAGCCATAAGGAGTTGTGTCTCGAGAAAACTTTGTTCTGCTATAGCAACGTGCAAACAACAAAGACCCAAGTTGTTGTAAGTTTTTCTGTATTTGGCTCCGGTTAGGAGCACTGTGTGTCCAGTTATAGCTGCAGAAATACAAATAAGAAATACAAATATGGCCATCTGTCATTGTAAGAGCCATTTGACAGTGGAACGGACTCCCTGGGAAGGTGGTGGGCTCTCTTCCTTGGAGGCTTCTAAGCAGAGCTTGGACGGCCATCTGTCAGGGATGCTTTAGTTGTGATTCCTGCATTGCAGGGGGTTGGACTAGATGACCCCAGAGGCTCCCTTCCAACCCTATAGTTCTATAATCCCACATAGCAGTATCATTGTGGTCCTCCATTGATTCCCAAAGGCCCCATCCTGTTGGTCCTCGATTTCCTTCTTTCCTTTACTGCAGCCTTTGAGTCTCTTAATTTCTCCGTTCCTTTACTTCCCCTTGCAAGCCTTGGCCATATTATTCCGCCCCTCTCAAAGTGAGAAGGAGGATAGTTGTTCTTTCAGAATTCCACACTCGTCTCAGTAGTGTGGCAGCCATTGTTGACTCGAACATGTAAACATGTGAATTTCACAGAACTCGTAGAGCACATTCCTGTGTGTGCCCAGAGGGGCAGACTTCCAGATAAGGGAGCGGAGATTCCAGTCTGTGGCTGCAGTCCTAAGGAACAAGGCCCTCTCAGCTCAGTGGGATTACTTCCACGTAGACATGCACAGGAATGCGGGGTTAGTCTGTGAATCCGAAAGGCTGCTCCTGCTCAGTTCTGCAGGAAACTCTCCACTTGCCTGTGAAGGTCGCTGTGTGATGGCCTTGGGCAGATCATCCAGTCAGCCCGGCTTCTCTCGCAGGGTTCTTGTGATGCTACAGTGAGGAATGGAATAGTGCAGAATAGAAATGTAACATCAACAAAAAAATAGAAATCAAATTTAAAACCATTTCAATCCCACTGATTAAAACGGTGAAGGGAAAATGCCGGGGCTGCGATCCAAGCCTGCTTGCTAGGGAGGAAGCTCCATGAAACTCTTTTGGAATTTCAGTTCAGCATCAGAGCCTACTGAAGTCGGTTGCTTCATAAACACTTCTAGACATATTTCTACTTGGGTCGCTGGTGTGCTCTAGCCTGGCTTTGAGGGGAATCAACAAGGAAAGCAGTATCTACCAGGTGCAACGAAAGAGGCTTTGGACGCTAAGAAAAGATGTAGGGGAAAGAAACAGGTGCAAACCCAGGGGATGAGATTCAGCCAAGGGCTTATTGCCCCCCAGCCTCAAGGCCCCCCTGGTGGGGCCACCCCTGACAAGTGATGCTGTGGGGGTGCAGGTTCATAGCATAATCAGAAGCTCTACTAATCCAAGAAGCCAGTTTTTAACGAGCAACATTTGTTTGCCACCCCGTAAGATACTAAGTTCTCTCTGCAACTTACAATAGAAGATTGTGCAACAAGGAGTTAAAGAGTTTCGGATCCTTTTAATGCTCTTTGTTCTGTGTGCAAACCCTGGAAGTGTGCGTAGGCCTGTCTCACCGCATGCAAATCACACCTCCTTGGAAGCATCCTTTGAAAATCCAATGAAACAATTGCCAAGATACACTCAGAGTAAGTTCTCTGATGTTCAGAAAGCCTTTCATAGGACCGGCTGCTTCTGGGGATGGAGTTGCCTAATGCCTCTAGTTGTGGCTGCCCATGATTTGCCCCAATCAGTTCTGTCGTCGTATTTTAAGGAAGATTTAAGTGTCGCTGGAGGGGCTTTACTGGAGAGCAACAGAGGTGCTTGACATTTTTAAAAGCATAATGGTTAGTTGACCAGCACTGCTGAAGCTGCCCGGCTCTCCGAGGAAGTGGAATCTTCCTGGGTTCTTCAGTGGCATCTTTATCCACTGAATGACCTGCCCCCCCCCCCAAAAAAAAACACCCCACTCCACTGCCTTTCTTCCCAAGCTTGCTGCCTTTCTTCTATAAGACTTGCTGGTGTGTTGCAGAAACTAGAAGCCAGACCCGGTTGGCACTGCCAGTTTCCTCTTTCTGCCATGCCCCCCTTCCCATTCAGTGGCCTACGAGGTGAGTAGGCCGTATCCTGGCTGTGCCCGTCCATGGGGCTCTCTCCTCCCCGCTCAGTAACATTTGAGGGAGGCTTAGAGAAATGTGACAAGTGGAGCTTTGCAGGAAGAGGGGTCAAGCAGAGACAAAATTGCAGTTTTCACATATTTGAAAGGCTTCCACAAGGAAGCAAGTCTTCTGCAGTTGCAAGCGAGAGGCTTTTCGTTTTATTCGTCCGTCTTCCCCAGCCCAGAGGATCCAATGGTACAGATGTTAAAGACATGTACATAAAAGGCCTGTTAAAGACCCTAGCAAGAAAACATACAAGTGCCTTAGCCAGAGTCTGACCATTGTTCCATCAAGTCCCAGGATTTTTGATGGGCAGCAGCTCTCCCAAGATTTTGGGATGTTACCGGGCTTCTGGTTGGCTACTGAGAGCAGATGGCTGGACTAGATGGGCCACTGCCCTGATCCATCAGGCTCATCTCAGGAAATGCCATGGATTAGACCCAGGACCTTCTGCACACAAAGGACCTTGTGGGGGGCCGACTACATTCTTTTTTTGGGGGGGGGATGAACAAATTCCTATGCCCCACAAATAACTCAGAGATGCATTTGAAATAAAAGCACACATTCTACTCATGTAAAAACACGCTGATTCCTGGGCCGTCCGCGAGCCAGATTTAGAAGGCGATTGGGCCGGATCCGGTCCCCGGCCCTTAGTTTGCCTACGCCTGGTTTAGACCAACAAACTTACTTTTCAAACGTTTGAGCTCCTAATGAATGAATCCGCAGGATGAGAACCACACATGGTAGCCTTGAGCTTAGCGAGGCTTAAATAGGTGAGCATCTCTGCTGGATCAGGCCAAAAGCCGTCCTAGTCCAGTATTCTGCTTCCAGCCAGATGCCTGCAGGAAGCCCCCAGGCAGGGCAGGCGAGTAGGAGCAGGAGTCTTGCATTCAGAGGCGTGCTGATCCTGGAGTGAACATGGGGCCATCCTGACCAGTAGCCATTGAAAGCCTTTTATCTCCAGGAAAGCTCTAGTAGGTCCACAGGACACCTGGGCTCTGTGGATCTCCTGTTAGTAAAAAAAGAATTGTTCCAGTTTGGGACTTCTGCGCCTTGGCAGCTTTGGACCCTTAGTAGTCAGTCCCCTGTGCCGTGCCGCAAATCTATACCGTAAGCTATTTGGGGCAGAGACTCACTTTTACTTGCATTGGCTGTGCAAGGGACCACATTTAGCAATGGCGCAACCTCACAGCCAACGGCGCAACTTTGGTAAAAGTTAACTCTGCAGATCTCTTCTCCCCCCATCCCTGCCCTTCAATTCTGGGCTGCAAGAGCAAGAAAATGCAAGCCCAGCAGGCAGCGGTCACGCTCTGCTCTGTGGTGCCGAGGCGAAGTCTGTCTCTGCTGCGGCTTCTCCCTTCTCTGTGTTTAGTGGCTCCCCCTTGACTTCCTCCCGCGGCAGAGGGGCAGGCCAAGGAGCTTGCCGGGTTTTTACGATTCGCTCTCGGCCTCCGACTCTTGCTCTCTTCTTAGGCTAGCTAATGACAAAACGTGATCCTTGAATGAAAAGGCGGATGAGCCGAAAATAGAAATAATTTTAAACAGCTGGATCCGCTCAGAGTGTACTTTGGCTGCCGGTGGAAGAATGGAGCCGATAATTACGTGTGGCTTCAGGGAAGGCTGCCAGTGTTATAGTCCTGGAGGACAGAGCTTTTGGCCTCCAGCCATGACCCCTCCTCTGGCCCTGACCCTTTCACCTGGCTGACCCTTAGCACTTGGAGCGCCCGGCAGAATGCTGACCGGGGAATCTCCTGGCCCCTGGCCCAGACCAGACCACCCACGCTCTGTCCAGGCGTTGCCTTTTGCCTCTGGGCTCTGTGTCTCCTACAATTGCTGAGTCAACGACATCTCCATCTAAGAACCCATCTATTTCTCTTTTAATGCCCTGAAACTGACAACAGTGGCATCTATTCTCTCCCCCCCCCCCCCCGCATGAAATGCTCCTGAAGCATTAATCCAGGAAGTCGGGATCACCGCCAGAGGCACCTTCTGTAGCATATGTTGCACTGCCCCTCCCCATCAGGGACCTGCTGTGGTCAGGCGGCTGAGCTTAGGACTCGGGGAATGTGTGGAATGTGGAGGGCGCCACTGGCTGCGGCTTGTGGGGAAGCGTGTCTCGCTTTAAAGCACAACGTGGGCATTTCTGTCCCTGGGTTTGTAAGGAGGAGCCCAGAATGAGCCACCTGCATCTCTGCCTCTTGCTTGTGCAACCACGGGGGTCGCTCTGCCTCTGGGCCCTGCGGTTTGCTGGGAGAGAGAAGTGGGAGAAAACCACGTTTGACACCGAGCGGCTAGATTGGGCTAGGTGTCACCACAGAAGACGGAGAGTTACTCCCCCTTTGGCGCACTTTAGTCGAGAATCGATAGGCACCTTCTTCAGCCAGATGCCATTGGCCCTTCTTGCTGCCAACTGGGTTCCCTCTGCTGATCTCGGCAGCAGAGGTGCAGCTGGCTTTTCAGGTGTTTGGGCCCTGAGTCAGAACATTGAATTGGAAGCCCGGAAACGAACTGGCAACCAGGTCCGCTGTTTTGAAACAGGGTTGATGGTCTCTCGCAGACATGAGTGGCACTTCCCAAATGCAGGAAATCACACACAGTGCGTGATGAGAACTGGGGGCGCTGGAAGGTTGCTGATGGGTAGCTTTTTAAAAAAGTGTGTACAAAACAGGCCATTAGGTGTGGGGGTGGCTGGGTGCGGGGAGTGTGTCACGTGGGTGAGCTGTGTCTGTTGACAGTGGACACATGGAGCCATGGCAGGAACAAGCTGTTCTGGCTTAGCTGTAATAACTCCTGCAAGGGAGCTGCGTGCTTGACCTTCTGTGCAGCCGAGGAGGAAGTCCTGCTCCTTTGCGGTCCTGAAGCAACAATGGGGTGGCCCTAGGACCCCCACAGTGAGGGGCAGAGGCTCCTAAAGGCTGAAGCCCACTTGATGCTTTGCCTGCCAGCTGATGGCTGAGTGTTGAGGGCTCCAGTTAGGAACGCAGGAAGCATTCGCCTGGCACAACTCCAGAGAGGGAGGCTGCAGAGCCTTAATGGAGGTGGCTTGAGGGGGGGAGGCCCTGTGCCAGGGAAGGAAAATGCCCCCAGAGGTGGGAATATTTGCATGTTTGGGAATACAGGCGGTATTGGAGTTCCGTAACTAAATCATCATAGCAAGAACAGGAAATGCAGGAGAAATTGCAACGGATGATAATGCGTGACTTTCAAAACGCAAGAGGCAGAAAAGTCAGATCACGATCCTGTCTTACGATAAGAAAGACAGCTGCAGTCGATCTAAACTACAGTCAGCGAAGCTGCATCTTCAGGAACAGTAGTAGCACATGTGGAATGCATTTCCTCTGAGTGATGTCTCTTTGTTATGTCTGCAGAGTGTGGGCTTCCTAGCTGTCTAGTAGTGCCAGATATAGGGAGGGGGAAAGAGCAGGCAGTTCAGTTGTGGCATCGTAGAATTGGGGGAGACCTTATCTTCTTCTTCTTCTTCTTCAGTGATCACTCGTATGCTGAGTAAGATTGTCTTCCATAAACACGGTTTTAACAGTGAGTCCGTAAGTGACTGTGGAGGCCAATTCTGGATCCGCACGTCCTTCCACAGTGGGGACATTGGTTTCTGGGCAGGAGTTGATCATGGTGTGGATTTGCCAAGCGTGCCTTCCTCTCAGCACGTTTCACCTTGCATCCTGAGTTTGAGTGTCTTCAAAGCCAATGACACCTTTGGTAAAGGCTGTTCTCCAACTGGAGCGCTCGCAGGCCAGTGTTTCCCAGTTGTCAGTGTGTATACTACATTTTTTTTAGATTTGCCTTGAGAAAGCCTTTAAACCTCTTTTGTTGACCACCAGCATTACACTTTCCATTTTTAAGTTTGGAATAGAGTAGTTGCTTTGGAAGACGATCATCAGGCATCTGCACAACATGACAAGTCCAATGAAGTTGATGTTGAAGAATCATTGCTTCAACACTGGTGATCTTTGCTTCTTTCAGTACACTGGCATTAGTTCGCCTGTCTTCCCAAGTGATGTGTAAAATTTTTCGGAGACACCATTGATGGAATCTTTCGAGGAGTTGGAGATGGCGTTTATAAGTGGTCCATGTTTCACAAGCATATAGTAAGGTTGGTAGTACAATAGCTTTGTAAACAAGCATTTTGGTTTCCCTGTGAATGTCCTGGTCCTCAAACACTCTGCACTTCAATCGGGAGAAAGCTGCACTCCCAGAGCTCAGGCGATGCTGGATTTCGGCATCAAGGCTGGCCATCTAGTGCATCCCCTTCCCCACCCTTAGCAAGAAGTCCAGAGCATCAGCATCCCCAAGAGATGGGTTGTCCTGTCTCTGCTTGAAGACCCTCAGCCAGGGAGAGCCCCCCACCCTAGGCAATTGCTGGCCTTTCTGAGCTGTTCTCTTCCCTTGAAGAAGCCTGTCCTCATGTGTTCACCCGAAACAGATCTAGTCCTGCTCGGCCAGCAAGAACAATGGGATCCTTCATACCCTCACTGCTGCAAACTCTCACGACGTTGAGTCGCAAATCCACAAAAACAGCATTAAAAGTTATTTAGTGAAACAATATCTTTAAACAGATAAAGGATGCCTTAAAACATCACAGCTACAGCATTACAAGATATTGAGATGAAGCATTGCAAATGAAAACCGAATGCCAAAATGTAATGAAAGTCCATGTTGTAAAGCGGCCTGATTAGGAACAAAACAAAACACCCTCTTAAATGCCTGAAAGGAAATCACATGTTACAAAACTCATTAGCGGCTGAGCAAAACCGCTGGGTTTAGAGGCTGCACCCTCTCTCCACTCTCTTGTTTCACAAAGCACATCCTTGCCTGCCCCCCGACCCCCACATACCAGTCTCTCTCAGCCATTCCCATCAGCCACCCCCATAACGCAGTTAATTCCCAAGCAACCACTTGCCGCAAAGGGAATGTCTAGTCCGTAAAGAATCCCTGGCAGCATCAGGCATCATTTACAGCCAGCTCATTTCCCCACTTCTGTCTCTGAAGCAAGAAGCCAGCTCAAGATGCATCATAAGCATCCCTTCCTTGTCACCCACCCAGGGAGGGCCTGACTCTGTACCAGTCCAGTCTCATAGGTAAAGGTAAAGGTAAAGGGTTCCCTGACCATTAAGTCCAGTCATGACCGACTCTGGGGTTGCGGTGCTCATCTCGCTTTATTGGCCGAGGGAGCCAGCATACAGCTTCCGGGTCATGTGGCCAGCATGACTGAGCCACTTCTGGTGAACCAGAGCAGCGCACGGAAACGCCGTTTACCTTCCTGCTGGAGCGGTACCTATTTATCTACTTGCACTTTGACGTGCTTTCGAACTGCTAGGTTGGCAGGAGCAGGGACCGAGCAGCAGGAGCTCACCCCATTGCGGGGATTTGAACCACCGACCTTCTGATCAGCAAGTCCTAGACTCTGTGGTTTAACCCACAGCGCCACCTGCATCCCATTAAGTGACGTTGCAACAGAGAGGAACCTAACAGACCAGATTCCCTCTCTGAGCAGTGAGAAAAAACTCAGTGCCAATTACCATCCAGTAATGGACCACTCACTTTCTCCTACTGGATAAAAATCCAACTATATGAACATAAAGGGGGGGTACCTTTAGCCTCATGGTGACCCCGAAGTGGGGCCACCAACTGACCTGCTTCTCTGCAGTGGCCCTTATGCAGTCTGGGCATGTGTGATTTAGCTGAGATTCCTGCATTGCAGGGGGGTTGGATTAGATGGCCCCCGGGGCCCTTCCAACTCTGCTGTTCTGTGATTTTGTGAGTCATGCTTAAGGGAAGTGGGATGATTCTGGAAGGAGGCCTAGGACACACTCTGAAGGCATCTGAGACAGCAGGCCAAGCTTTCCCTTGTTCCCCTTGAGATGCAATTGATAAAGAGGAATTGGACTGATGGGTTTTTCATGCTGCGTGGCTGCTGAGCCCATAGAACCCCTCCCTTGTGCCATCTTGCGCTCCCATTGTTGCTTCAATGCCCCTCTTGCCACCCTATGTTTGATCGAGTCGACGCTTTCTACCACTGAACACCCTCCTGGGTAGGCGGCTGACTCAATATTGACTGCATCCCCTTGGCGCATAAACAGGGCCAGTTCCTGTTGCCTCCGTAGGTGTTTTCCCTCTGCCTCGGGGTTTCTGGCAAGTTTCTGTTGGCAGGGAGAGGTTCCTGGCTGGAAGACAGCAGGTGTTTTCATAAGGGGTTGGGGCCGGAAAACACACCCCTCGCCCTTGGAGCGCATCCAGCTTCTAGGTGTGCACAAAGGCTTGCGGTTTGGCCTCAGCTGTCTCTCTGGGGACCTTTTTGCACTTGACAAAACCTGCTACCCAAACTCTCCCCGTGCTGCTATCAAGACTGGCTTCCTTCTCGCTGGCCTTGATTTCCTGGATCTCTGGCTCACTTGGGTTTGTCAGGCCTTGGCTCTTGAGCCTCCCAAGGTGCACAGGAAATGTGGAACAAATTGCTGCTCCTTTTGCTTGGCTGGATAGTGGAAGTGGCAATGGCCATATTGCATTTGGGGTTTGGAGAACAGACATGGCTGCCGTTGTTCGCCCTTGGACCTCGCTAGCCTTGGGTGATACTCCCAGGAGGGACAGTTCCAGAGCCAGCTCCAGGAGTCAGCTGCTGAGGTGGTGGTGGGGAGGACTGGTTTGGCTGTAGCTTCAGACAGGTAGACTTCAGACAGGTAGACTCCTGAAGGAGTCCATCCCACTGTCGGACAGCTCTTGCCATCAGAATTCTTCTGTCCACTCCCATCGTTCAGCCCAGTCCACTCCCATCGTTCAGCCTGGACACTGGGGTCCAGCTCCAAGGACCTTCTGGTGGTTCCCTCCCTGTGAGAAGTGAGGTTACAGGGAACCAGGCAGAGGGCCTTCTCGGTGGTGGCACCCGCCCTGTGGAACACCCTCCCACCAGATGTCAAAGAGATAAACAACTATCTGACATTTAGAAGACATCTGAAGGCGGCCCTGTTCAGGGAAGTATTTAATGTGTGACATTTTAATGTATTTTTAATCTTTGTTAGAAGCCACCCAGAGTGGCTGAGGAAACCCAGCCAGATGGGCGGGGTACAAATAATAAATTATTATTATTATTATTATTCCTGTCATTGGGTTGGAATCTCCTTTCTTGTAACTTGAATGGATTGGTTTGACTCCTACCCTCTGGAGTAGGAGAAAACAAGCTTGCTCCATCTTCCGTGGGACAGCCCGTTAGATATTGGAAGATGGCCATCATATTGGTCTCCCTCGGGAGGTTGTGGGCTCTCCTTCCTTGAAGGTTTATAAGCAGGGCTTTGATGGCCATCTGTCATGGATGCTTTAGCTGAGATTCCTGCATTGCAGAGATTTGGACTGGATGACCCTCGGGGTCGCTTAAACTCTATGATTCCATCTCCTCTCAGTCACCTCTTATCCAGGCTGAGCATCTCCAACTCCCTCAACCATTTCCCTTGGTCATCTTGGTTGCTCTCTTCTGCATATACCCACATACCTAGTGGACTGCCTTTCCTGGTCTGCCCCGCGGAGGACCTTAAGGTCCACAAATGACAACACTTTGGTGGTCCCAAGCCGCAAGGTGGTTAGATTGGTCTCAACTAGGGCCAGGGCCTTTTCAGTACTGGCCCCGACTTCTTGGAACTCTCTGTCACAAGAGACCAGGGCCCTGCGGGACTTGACATCTTTCTGCAGGGCCTGCAAGACAGGGCTGTTCCGCCTGGTCTTTGGTTTGGACTCGGTCTGACCCTTATGTTTCCCTCCCTTTATGGTTTTGATCTATGGGCTACTTTTAAAATGAGGCTGCATTTTAAATTGCATTTTAACCTTGCAATCCCTTTCAGAATGAGGGGACCACGTGTTGTGGGTGCTGAAAGCATTGCGCCAGCTGCGATTAGCTGAAGAGGCTTTGGTGGTGACACTGGCACTGAGGGCTTCTGGACTGGCATTGACCCATGCCAGGGCCTTTTTCGTGGTGGTTCCCTAGCGAGGCAAGTCTGTATCCCAACGTTAGTAACTTCCAGGAGGAATTGGAAAACAGTCCTGTTGGCCTAGGCATTTGATGGCCAAAGGGCAGTTTTCCTGGAAACTCTGAAATTATTGGTTGAGATCATGTGTTTAGAACATTTTAAACTTCTTGAAAGTTTCTAACTGGTTTTAATGTTTTGTCATTGTTGTGTCTGTTGCTCTGGACACTCTCGGGAGGAAAACAGGATATAGATTGAAATTATTATTATTATGACTATAAACTTAAAAATACTGGGAGGAGACAAATCACAGCAGAGATAAAATCAAGGGACTAGTTAAAAGAAAATAATTAGGTTCCAATGATGTGCTTGCTTGCTTCTGTCATAATATGCTTTGGGTAGCACTCTAGGCTTCTTGCGTTGAACACCTTGAGCTCTGAAGTTTACGAGTTATTATTTATTATATTTGCACCCAACTTTCTTCCAAGGAGCTCAAGGGCCCTATGTAGTTCTCATTTTATCCTCACACCAACCCTGTGAGGTAGGTTAGGCTGAGAGAGGCTGTGCGTGGTCCCCAGTGCCACCCAGTGAACTTCATGCCCAAGTGGGGATTTCAGCCCTGGTCTCCCAGGTCCTAGTCCAGCGCTCTAACCACTGTGCCATACTTGGGGCTCCTGCAAGATTAGATAACCCCTTTGGGTCTGTTCTGGCTCCAAGAGGGATGCCAGTGTTCCTGTCCTGTCCCCCCGTTACCCTTATCCATTTATTGGCTGTGATTTGTCATCTGAAGGAGCGTCTCCACCCCCATCGTTCTACCCAGACACTGAGGTCCAGCTCCGAGGGCCTTCTGGCGGTTCCCTCCCTGCGAGAAACCAAGCTACAGGGAACCAGGCAGAGGGCCTTCTCGGTGGTGGCGCCCACCCTGTGGAACGCCCTCCCACCAGATGTCAAAGAGAACAACAACTACCAGACTTTTAGAAGACATCTGAAGGCAGCCCTGTTTAGGGAAGCTTTTATTGTTTAATAGGTTATTGTATTTTAATATTCTGTTGGAAGCCGCCCAGAGTGGCTGGGGAAGCCCAGCCAGATGGGCGGGGTATAAATAATAAATTACTATTTATTATTATTATAATTATCTGGAAAAGCAGAAGGGTGTGTGTGTTGCGGCATTTGCTTGGTATGAAACCACAGACCCAGTTTGCCCAGAGTCTCATGGCTGATCCTGCATTGGTGGCTCTGGAGTTAAGTGAGATTTCTTAGGGAGACCACAAAGAATTGTGTCTGGGCCCTTCTGAACAGGACCTCCTTTTGCCCTTGAGCTGCCTCTCCCAAATTTGCATTTGTGGCTCACGTACTCCAGGGTTTGCGGTGGTTAACATGAGAGATTCTCTTTGCTAAAACAAAACACACCAACACACCCTCTTGGGTTTTAGCTCTGATTTTTTAAATTGCATCTGACTGTTTAATTTAAGCGACCGGCTCACAGTTGCGATGTTGAGGTCACGCAGTGCAGATTATTGTTCCATCCTGCAGGGCAACACGGACAAAATCGTTCCTCTTTCAATAGCAATCAAAGCCCCGGTGAGGGAGTCACGTGGCAGCAACGCCGCTCCTTCCTCACCATGCTGTGACCCTCCTGACATGAGCGAGGTCCTGCCTGGGGTCACAGTGGGGCAGGCTTTCCTGATGAACGCTGCAGCCTGCCTGCCCGTGGCAATGTTGCAAACAAAAGCTGTCCTTATTCCCTTATGGGGGACACAAGAGCCCTTATAGAGTCTTTTGTAGGTTCCCCATCGGTCGGAGAAAATAACAGAGGCCAACCAGAGAATATTGAGAAGCAAAGCAGCTAGTAAGCCTGATCTTTAGGGATCTGCTGCAACAGGGTGCTCCCCACACATGCAGGAAAGGAGGAGGACCCAGAACAAAGGTGTGTCTGCCCTTATATAGACATTTTAAATTGCCCACCCTGGAGTCCAAGACCACCCCCCAGAAACTTCATACATACATCAAAGAAAAGGCGGTCTACAACAGAAATCTGAGTGCGTTGTTTATCTCCTGTCTGGCAAGTTACCTGATTGCACTATCTGGGTTTTGGCCACTCTTTTGTTATTATAACTACTTAATTCCTGAATCATACATACCTCACAGAAGGGGTGTAGCCCAAGACCACCCCCCAGATACATCATACCTACATCACAGAAAGGCGGTCTACAACAGAAATTTGAATGTTGTTTTTCCTGTCTGCCAGGCTATCTGATAATGCCTTATCTGATTGCCTTTTCTGGTAGTCTGGCCATTCCTTTGAGATGGTGATTTCCCAATTCCTGAGAAAAATGGGAAGGTTCCCTCCCCCCCCCTTGCAGAGAAACATTTGGTCAGTTTGAGAGTCAAAATGGTTTCAGGATGGTGTTCCTGTGCTGCTCCAGACATGTGGTTTATATATTTATGTACGTGTTTGCTTGGTACATTTATGAACATTTATTGTATATATGAGACCTTAAATTTTTTTATTACACAAGTAAGGCCTCGGTTGGGGCTGGGGGAGGTCAGAGGCCCCCAAAGGCTCTCAGGAGCCTGCCTTGTTCCAGACACTTGCTTGAGAAAAATCCCCCTCCCTCTCTCATAACACTAGGACTCGTTAAAGGCGATGTAAACTTCGTACAACAGTGTAAAAGATTACGATTAGCTGTGATCTGACCGGGGTTTGTGGGTTTGTTTCTGTGTAGTTGTGTGTTTATCTCATTTGCAAAGATATGATGCTAGCCATATTCAAAATGTAATTAGAATAATGCATAACACAAATGATAAAACGTGGTGGCAAATTTGGAGTTTGATAAAATATATATACAGTGGTAAAGGTAAAGGTAAAGGTACCCCTGCCCGTACGGGCCAGTCTTGACAGACTCTGGGGTTGTGCGCCCATCTCACTTAAGAGGCCAGGGGCCAGCGCTGTCCGGAGACACTTCCGGGTCACGTGGCCAGCGTGACAAAGCTGCATCTGGCGAGCCAGAGCCGCACACGGAAACGCCGTTTACCTTCCCGCTGGTAAGCGGTCCCTATTTATCTACTTGCACCCGGAGGTGCTTTTGAACTGCTAGGTTGGCAGGCGCTGGGACTGAGTAGCGGGAGCGCACCCCGCCGCAGGGATTCAAACCGCCGACCTTTCGATCGGCAAGTCCTAGGCACTGAGGCTTTAACCCACAGCGCCACCTGTGTCCATATATACAGTGGTACCTCGGGTTAAATACTTAATTCGTTCTGGAGGTCTGTTCTTAACCTGAAACTGTTCTTAACCTGAGGTACCACTTTAGCTAATGGGGCCTCCCGCTGCTGCTGCGTGATTTCTGTTCTCATCCTGAAGCAAAGTTATTAACCCAAGGTACTATTTCTGGGTTAGCAGAGTCTGTACCCTGAAGCGTATGTAACCTGAAGCGTCTGTAACCCAAGGTACCACTGTATATTCCTGCATTGTGTGGGGTTTGGACCAGATGACCCTTTAAAAAAAATAATTTAATCATTTTTTCAATATAAACAACAACCGCAAAAGACACATACAACAAAAATCATAACAACACTAATAACACAATTTGACAATTCTGATTTGAATACACTGATATACCTATGACTACACCTTTTCAACAATATTTTCAAACCACTCTCTCCTCCCCCTACTCCCCCTACTATCCGCCTTATCGCTTAAATGTACCTTCCAGATTTCTTCATATTTATCCATTCTTAATGACTAGATGAGGGACGCGGGTGGCGCTGTGGGTTAAAGCCTCAGCTCCTAGGACCTGCCGATCAAAAGGTTGGCGGTTTGAATCCCCGCGGTGGGGTGAGCTCCCGTCGCTTGGTCCCAGCGCCTGCCAACCTAGCAGTTCGAAAGCACCCTCGGGTGCAAGTAGATAAATAGGGACCGCTTACTAGCGGGAAGGTAAACGGCGTTCCGTGTGCTGCGCTGGCTCGCCAGATGCAGCGATGTCACGCTGGCCACGTGACCCGGAAATGTCTCCGGACAGCGCTGGCTCCTGGCCTATAGAGTGAGATGAGCGCACCACCCTAGAGTCTGTCAAGACTGGCCCGTACGGACAGGGGTACCTTTAATGACTAGATGACCCTTGGCGTCCCTTCCAACTCTACAATTTTGTGATATTATATAGCGTACCGAGTCTGCCACTTTTAATACATAACGATAATATTTTTGAATCCCTTTTCAAAGGCAGCTCTGAAAGTATGGAAAGATGTGTGCACCCACGCCAGCTCCTTCGATCTCTCCATGGAAAGCTTTCGTACTGCATGCACTTTTTTATACGACAGGGAGAGACCGTGTGATTCAAAAATGGAGAAACGTCTTTATTATATGCTAATTTATTTGGAAATGCTCCACCTGCTCCTCTCCTCAGATCCTACATTTTCCCAGCCTGCTGTGGGCAGGCAGAGGACATGCCCAGCCTCACCCGGATGACTCTCTAGCACATGGGTAGGCAAACTAAGGCCCGGGGGCCGGATCCGGCCCAATCACCTCAATCCCCCCCCCGCGGATGGTCCAGGAATCAGCGTGTTTTTACATGAGTAGAATGTGTGCTTTTATTTAAAAGGCATCTCTGGATTATTTGTGGGGCCTGCCTGGTGTTTTTACATGAGTAGAATGTGTGCTTTTATTTAAAATGCATCTCTGGGTTATTTTTGGGGCATAGGAATTGGTTCATATATTTTTTTCCAAAATATAGTCCGGCCCCCCACATGGTCTGAGGGACTGTGGACCAGCCTCCTGCTGAAAAAGGGTACTGACCCCTGCTCTGGGTCCCTTTGCAACTCTGTGGAGCCAAAGGGGTGGTTGGGCTGCTGCCGTGCATTGCTGCCACCACCAGGATGCAACCCTTAAGCCAGCCTGCCTGCCCTGTGTCAGCCTGTGATGGAGAAGGGGGACCATGATTCATCCTCTCCCCCTGCCTGGGCTGTCCACTCCTTCACTCCTGGCAAAGGGGCTAGTTTTGTTTTGGTCAAGGTGAGGCCTTATTCAGTTCCTGGATCCGGCCATCAGAACCGGGGAGGGAGGCGGGGGGCGGGGGGATACAGAGAGCCTCTGAAACTCCTGAGGAGCAGTTCCTCTTCCAGCGATGGGAAAAGCCACACCTCCAGTGGGGAAGAGAGGGAAGGGGCCAGCCAAGCGAGGAAAGGGCTTGAGGATGCTGCGGAGAGCCCTGGCACCTCACCTCGCCAGGCTGGCCAGGAGGGACGCACGCCCCTTCCGTCGCCCAGCTTGCGCAGAGGGGCGAAACGCAAGGAGGGGAGGAGGAGGCTTGGGGTGTCAAAGTTCTTATGTTGGGGGAGAAGCCGGAAGGGGCCACTCCCAGATTCTGCAAGTGACTGAGCCGGACATGAACTTGGTAGATCTGCACTGTAAATGTTGTTGTTTAGTCATTTAGTCATGTCCGCCTCTTCATGACCCCATGGACCAGAGCACGCCAGGCACTCCTGTCTTCCACTGCATCCCGCAGTTTGGTCAAATTCATGCTGGTAGCTTCGAGAACACTGTCCCACCATCTCGTCCTCTGTCGTCCCCTTCTCCTTCTGCCCTCCATCTTTCCCAACATCAGGGTCTTTTCCAGGGAGTCTTCTCTTCTCATGAAGTGGCCAAAGTCTTGGAGCCTCAGCTTCAGGATCTGTCCTTCCAGTGAGCACTCAGGGCTGATTTCCTGAAGAATGGAGAGGTTGGATCTTCTTGCAATCCATGGGACTCTCCAGAGTCTCCTCCAGCACCATAATTCAAAAGCATCCATTCTTCGGAGTCCAGCTGTCACTTACTGTAAATAGTTCGCAGAGTAAAACCTGTAAAAGCCAGGTCAGAGTTCTGCCTGATTATTCATGAGCAACCACCACCAACATCTGACACTTAGTGATGTGCATCTTAAGCTGTTGTGTTGCGGACACGCACCCCAAACGCCTGTCCTTGCCCCGGCTCTACCTCAGCTGGAGGCTCCAGTTTCAGCCAGGGCAAAGGATGTGGCTGCTGTCTTTGAGCCAACTATAAACAGTCGACAACTTGCGGTGTCAAGGGAGCCTGGGTTACAAACCTGGGCCAGGCCAGGCCAAGGTGTTAACCTACTTACCCAACCTGGCCAACCTGAGTGGCCTCCTTCCCTGCATCACCTCGGCTGCTCCCGGGACTGTCTATGCGCTTCAGTGCCAGAGGTGTTTGTGGTCACTGCTGCGCTCTCTTTGTTATGTCATTCAGGAAGGCGATTCCTCCCAAGCATGGGCAAGAAGAGCCTTAAAGGAGTTAGCAGCCCTTTAAGGTGATCAAAACCGCAGCCGACGGATTGCCCAGTGTGTGGCGTTGTAAACCAAAATCTGCCCCTTTCCCCTTATGGGGTACTCAAGAGCCCATATAGAGTCCTTACGTAGGTTCTCTGTTGGTAGGAGAAAATAACAGAGGCCAACCAGAGAATATTGAGAAGCGAACAGCTAGTACAGGTGAAACTTGGAAAATTAGAATATCATGGAAAAGTTCATTTATTTCAGTAATTCAACTTAAAAGGTGAAACTAATATATGAGAGAGACTCATGACATGCAAGCGAGATACGTCACTTGCAGAATTATTTGTTATAATTGTGATGATTATTTTGTACAGCTGATGAAAACCCCAAATCAACAATCTCAGAAAATTAGAATATTAAATGAAATCAGCAAAACAAGGATTGCAAATCGAGCAATATTGGACCTCTGAGAAGCAGAAGCATGCATATGTACTCAGTACTTGGTTTGGGCCTCTTTTGCATCAATTACAGGCTGATAGCATCCATGCCACACCGCGTTGAGGCAGTAATTGATGCAAAAGGGGCCCAAACCAAGTACTGAGTACTGTGCAAAAATGATCAGTACATTCTCAAAATGATTGGGATCCCAGAATCTGTATGGATTATACAGGGGGGGGAGTCCTTGTTTCTCTTCCTATCCTTGCACCCTCTTGTTCCCTTTGACTCCCTGACCCAGTCTGGGCATAGCTGTCAACCTTCCCTTTTTTTGTGGGAAATTCCTTTATTCCAGTGCCGTTTCCCGCTGCTTCCCGCCACTATCCCGGATTGTTAGATATCCCGTAGACTGTCCCCGGGACAGGTGAGGCTGCTGATCCCTTGTTTTCAAATCTGAAAGTTGACAGCTATGAGTCTGCTTGTCTAAAAAGGGTCTTTTGTTTCTTGCAGTTCGCCAGTTCCTCCAGAGCGGCCTCAGCCCCAATTTGTACAACGAAGATGGCCTCACTGCCTTGCACCAGGTGAGCCCAGTACCTGCTTTCCAGGTTCCCCACCTGCCTCTCATCGTCGGTGCCAGCCAGCCACAGGGTATAAAGGGCCTGGAATGATCATACGATCATAGACTTTTATGGCCTCTCTGCTCTGCTCACCCCACCGCTTGCTGCCCACCCCCCCCCTTTGGGCAAGAAAGCAGCAGCCTCCAGTGCCAAATGTAATTTCCTTCTGCTGATCCTTTGCATGCTGTGAACTCTGGTTGAAAAATGTGCCCCGCTGAGCCTTTAATCCCAGCCCTCACTTGCAAAATGAAGGCGGTGGGGGGGGGGGGAAGGTTGGACAGGGCAAGGTGGGAATTCCTTCTGTGCAGACAGGCGTTTGTCATCCCTTCTCCCCTTTTGGGTAATGGAGTTCCTAGGAGGAATGTGCATTGTCACCCAGCTGTATGTAGGAAGCTGTCCTCAATAATAATAATAATAATAATAATAATAATAATAATAATAATAATAATATATTTATATCCCGCCCTCCTCAGCCGAAGCTGGGCTCAGAGCAGCTAACAACAGTAAAAATAACACAGTTTACATAAAATCACAATCAATTTATTGAAATACATTCTAAAATCAATTCATTCTAAAATCAATTCAGAGTCAAATTAATGTGGATTACCGAAGGAGGGGGTGAGACTGTGCCTTGGCCAAAGGCTTGGTGGAACAGCTCCGTCTTGCAGGCCCTGCAGAAAGATGTCAAGTCCCGCAGGGCCCTAGTCTCTTGTGACAGAGCATTCCACCAGATTGGGGCCACAGCCGAAAAAGCCCTGGCTTTGTTTGAGGCCAGCCTAACTGCCGTGTGGCCCGGGACCTCCAAGATGTTTTTATTTGTAGACCGTAAGGTCCTCCGTGGGACATAACCGGAGAGGTGGTCCCGTAGGGACGAGGGTCCTAGGCTGTATAGGGCTTTAAAGATTAAAACCCTCACCTTGAACCTGATCCTGTACTCCACTGTGAGCCAGTGCAGCTGAAGGAGCATCTCCACCCCCATTGTTCTGCCTGGACACTGAGGTCCAGTGCCGAGTGCCTTCTGGCGGTTCCCTCCCTGCGAGAAGCCAAGTTACAGGGAACCAGGTAGAGGGCCTTCTCGGTAGTGGCACCCGCCATGTGGAACGCCCTCCCATCAGATGTCAAAGACAACAACAAGTACCAGACTTTTAGACGACATCTGAAGGCAGCCCTGTTTAGGGAAGCTTTTAATGTTTGATGTATTACGGTATTTTAATATTTTTTTGGAAGCTGCCCAGAGTGGCTGGGGGGAAGCGCAGCCAGATGGGCGGGTATAAAGAATAAATTATTATTATTATTATTGTTATTATTATGGTATAGCACTGGGTGAATGTGATCCTTGTAGCTATAGAAGGGGGAAAGGGGGAAGTCTGAGTTCCACAGCTTCTTTCGGCTGTTCATGTCCCTGCCTATATCCTTCCTTGGCTTGGGGTGGGGGGTTGTGAATAGGCAGCAGAAGCATCTTGTACTGTGGGAATCTGCTCCCCCCCCAAGAACAGAGCAACGTCCTCCATGAATGATATGCAGCAATCTACTTTGAGGGGTGGTCCTTGCTTGTGGGGTGCGGAGGCAGCTTCCCATTTCCTAAGCTGCCATTTATGCCCTCTCTTTTTTTGCCCATCCTCTTTGAATTATAACCCCCCCCCCAAAATATATATTAAACAGTTGCATTTTATAAACGTAGAAATCGGAACGGAGTGTAAGAGTTCATCTTTCAGAGTCCTGCCTCCTGTTCAAAGGAGAAAAAGAGAGCAAGTTTTCAGACCCACAGGATGCAAATTTGGACCTGCCTGAAGTGTGTGGGCAATGGCTGGAGGTGGCGCTTTTGGGCAGGAGCGCCAGTGGTTAGAGGGGGGTCTGCCTGGCAGCAGGGAGGTGTGTTTATTCCCTCTTGGCTTTTTTGCATAACACATACAGCTGCAAACTCAGTTTCCTTTAATGCACTGTTCTGGCACGGAGTCTTTTACACACCAAGGCTTTTGCTTTCGTTGGGCCCTTGAGCTTCCTCCGCAGCATCTTCTCTGGTCCTGACGGGGTCCTTGCCCTGAGCAGAGAACCAAATCCTGCAGGTCCAGAATGCCAGATGAGTTGCGGCTTGACAAACCGAGTGAATTCGTTCTGAAATTCCAGCAGCCTGGTTATGAGGCTTAGTGGGTTTTATCCTGGCTGAGAGGCAACCCTGGTAAAAAGCTCTTGTGCTCAGAATCATAGAATTGGAAGGGACCCCGAGGGTCATCCAGTCCAGCCCCCTTGCAATGCAGGAAACTCAACGAAAGCATCCATGACAGATGGCCATCCATCCTCTGCTATAATAATAATAATAATAATAATAACAATAACAATAATAATAATTTATACCCCGCCCTCCCCAGCCAAGACCTGGCTCAGGGCGGCTAACACCAGGTATAAAAAGAACTGATTGAAATACAACTTAAAAACAAGATTAAAATACAACATAAAAATGCAGCCTCATTTCAGCGGAAACTCAAATCAAAAACTTTTTGGGGAAGAAAACGTCAAGTCTTCACCAAGGCCAACTATCCAGACTGGTCCTACGTGGGCCAGAGAAAAGCCAGGGAAGTCCCCAAATAGGAGTTCCATCACAGAAGGAGAAAGGAAAGAGGAGGAGGGGATCAAGTTGATTCCAAGCCGAAGGCCAGGTGGAACAACTCTGTCTTACAGGCCCTGCGGAAAGAAATCAGATCCTGCAGGGCCCTGGTCTCATGAGCAGGGGCGCCGACTTATAAAAAATATTGGGGGGGCCCATACCGGGGTACTGCCCCGGGAGGTTTTCTAAATTTTAGATGAAAATTAGTGAGTTTTAAAGTTTTTAAAAAGTATTTTAGAGTCATATGATCAACATTAGAACCCCGAAAACTCGACTCTCTATAACTCCACACTCCGGGAAACTCGACAAGCCTGAAACACTTTTTGGCTTTGAAAAAAGAAACAAAACATAAACACGCACGGTATTTTCGTAAAAAGCTAATTTAATTTACAGTAACAATTATGCTTATAGACTATTACAGAGCAGTGAATATATAGCTCTGAAAAGACTGAAATGATATTTAAATAAATCCTAAACTATCATTAAAAGAATAAAACATAAAATATTGCTGTCGCACAGTAATAGCACTTTGATTAATAAGTGAAATAGCTAATTTAAGCTTACTTTGAATAAGGCTGAGGGTTCATTAAATAAAAATAATATCTCAAATTTAATGCTTTAATACAGTTAATAAAGTTAATACAGTATGCCTAATACTGTATGTAAATACTGTAATACTGTATGTAAATAACGGGCTTTAATTGGGTTTTACACCCTAAAAATATTTAAGTATTTGAAAATAACTAATACAGTACTATAGTAATATAGAAATACAGTACTAAACTAGTACTAATATTTCGAAACTGAAAAATTAACATTCTGTATGTATTAAATTCTCTATTTTATAAAGATTTTTAATATCTGACAGTGAGTTTGGAGTAGCCCAATGCAAAAATCCTGAGGATCCATGTGGATCCGTGCTTTGTAACCACGTTTCTGCACCACTGTGACCCTAGGCAACAGTGGGTGCGTGATTTTTTTGGTGCAATATGTAGCCATGGACATGCTATGTGATCTGATGGTGAATTTGGGGTGACCCAATGCAAAAATCCTGAGGATCCATGTGGATCCGTGCTTTGTAACCACGTTTTTGCACCACTGTGACCCTAGGCAACAGTGGGTGTGTGATTTTTTTTGGTGCAAGATGTAGCCATGGACATGCTATGTGATCTGATGGTGAATTTGGGGTGACCCAATGCAAAAATCCTGAGGATCCATGTGGATCCGTGCTTTGTAACCACGTTTTTGCACCACTGTAACCCTAGGCAACAGTGGGTGCGTGATTTTTTTGGTGCAAGATGTAGCCATGGACATGCTATGTGATCTGATGGTGAATTTGGGGTGACCCAATGCAAAAATCCTGAGGATCCATGTGGATCCGTGCTTTGTAACCACGTTTTTGCACCACTGTGACCCTAGGCAACAGTGGATGCGTGATTTTTTTGGTGCAAGATGTAGCCATGAACATGCTATGTGATCTGATGGTGAATTTGGGGTGACCCAATGCAAAAATCCTGAGGATCCATGTGGATCCATGCTTTGTCACCACGTTTTAAATGGGGAGGGAAGGAAAAACACAGAAGAGACAAGAAGCACAAGAGGGGTGTGCGGAGAAGCAGCTGGCTAAGAATGCAGGGGAGGAGTTTAACGGGGTGGGGAGGAAAGGAAGGCAAAAGTCTCGTCCCCCCAAGCCAGCCCCCCCCCCTCTCTCCCACCTGCGAGTCCCTAGAGCACGGAGAGGAGGAGGTGGTGGGCTGGAGCCTGCACGCAGTGTGACTAGGAAATAATTAGAAGGAAGGGCTCGATCCTTTCCTTAACCCTCTGCTTGCCAGGAGGGCAGGGGATTCCCTGCTCTTTGTTGAGTTTGAGCAAACGCAGCAACAGAAGCGGGTGGGCAGTAAGACCCTGAGGCAGAATGCAGGAAAGCAGCAGCTTCCGCCTTCCCTCCGCCCGACCGCCCGATCTTATTTTTGCCTGATTTTTGCCTATTTTTGCCCCTGCGCTCCGGCTCCAGGGACCACACATTCGCTCAATAACACGCACAGACATTTCCCCTTACTTTTTAGGAGAAAAAATCTGTGTGTTATAGAGCGAAATTTACGGTAATAATTTTCTTAAATTATTGGGGGGGCAGAGCCCCCCCAAACGAATTTTTGAGGGGGCTCGGGCCCCATGGAGTCGGCGCCTATGCTCATGAGACAGAGCGTTCCACCAGGCCGGGGCCAGTGCTGAAAAGGCCCTGGCTCTGGTTGAGGCTAATCTGACTTCCTTAGGGCCCGGGACCTCTAGGGTGTTGCTATTTATGGACCTTGAGGCTCTCCGTGGGGCAGACCGGAAGAGGCGGTCCCGTAGGTACCAGGGTCCTTAAAGACCTCCAGCTTCCTCAGCCCAGGCTATGTGTGGTGCATCTCCCATGGGGCAGCCCGCGAGAGGGGTCCTAGATCTGTCCCTCTTGTGTGAAAGTCATGCCCCGTGGGGTGCGAAGGGCCAAGAGAGCTGAAGAAGGGGGGTGCTCTCTGTTGGACAGAAGCCACACTTCCTGAATTGCTGCTCCTGGAGGGGAGTGGGGTGTGTTTTGAGGGCAAGTGAAGCTCCCCAGCGAGAGCCCCTCTGCTCTGCCTTGTCCTCATGCCTCTCCTCCCCTTCTCCTCTTCCCCTAGTGCTGCATCGACGACTACAGGGACATTGTGCTGCTGCTGCTGGAAGCCGGGGCCGACGTCAACGCCTGCGACAGTGAGCTCTGGACCCCTCTGCATGCCGCCGCCACCTGCGGGCACCTGCATCTGGTGGAGCTGCTCATTGACAAGTAAGGGCCATGAGGGAGCCCCCCCCCAGGGCCAGGGGATGGACCCCCGCTGTCGGAGTTGCGTTCGACCGAGCGACTCCTCTGCCGGTCGAGCCCTTCGGAATCGCCACTGACGTGAATAACGACCTGAGCCTCCAAGCACGTTCCCATTGTGCAGAGTATCCAGCAGCAGAAGTGATGAGATTTATGAGCTACATTGCAAGGAGTTTTAATATTAATAATAATAATAAATTTTTATTTATACCCCACCCTCCCCAGCCAAGACCGGGCTCAGGGCGGCTAACAATCAATAATAAAAACATGTTGATTAAAATGCAATTTAAAAAAGATTAAAATACAACATTCAAACATTAGGATGTAGCCTCTTCACAGGAGGAGAAAGGAAAAAGAAAGAGAGGGAGGGAATCAAATTGGCTCCAAGCCAAAGGCCAGGCAGAACAACTCTGTCTCACAGGCCCTGCGGAAAGAAATCAGATCCCACAGGGCCCTGGCCTCATGAGACAGAGCGTTCCACCAGGCCGGAGCCAGTGTTGAGAAGGCCCTGACTCTGGTTGAGGCTAATCTAATTTCCTTAGGGCCCAGGACCTCTAGGGTGTTGCTATTTAGGGACCTTAAGGTCCTCCGTGGGGCATACCAGGAGCGGTGGTCCCATAGGTACGAGCTTATTACTAAGCTACACAGACAGAAAAGAACTCATCCTCTCTCTGTGAAAGACAGAGAGCAACTGAACAACAAAGGAAGAGGAAACCAGTAACGTCACATCCGTCTCCTGTCTTCTGTGAGACTTCCAACAGTCTGGAATCCCAGGAATGTAAACAGAGTCCTGTGACTCCAAGAGCACTGCACAGTGGCAACACACAGAAACTAACACCTGCATGGGCATCTCTGCAGGGCCCCTGACAAGGGATCACACTTTGAAACCTGAGTGGGGAGGCCCTTGCGCTAGTCGAGCGAAGGACCTGCCTGGTGTAGGGGAGGGTCTTCTCGTGAGCCGGAGGCGCAGTGGGGCTTTGTTGAGGCTGCTCAGCTTCCCCGCCTAACAACTGACACATGGGGTAGCACAGCAGCCACCGCTTTAGCCTCAACTGAGCGGCCTCCATAAGGTCCCGCTGCGCCTCTGGATCATGAGGAGACCCCATAGCATCTTTGGGCTCGGGGGAGGGTCTCCTCGCAAGTCACCCACCACCTCCGGGTTCCTGGCCTCCACGTGTGTACAATTGCATACAACTGGGGAACTGCAGGGGTCTCCTTCTCTTCTTTCTCCCCTGGGATGCCCCCCATCTCTAAGCTGTTAACAGGATCCGGGCATCCTTTCGACCCACTGCACTCGCTGTGGGAGGCATCCTGCCCCTCCTCCCCATGGCATCATTACCAGGCTCCTCACCTCACCTGGAATTGAGGTCACGTTCTTGGGCTGCACTGCAATTGTTTTGGATCTCACTTGTAGGGCTGTAAATATTTAACAGGCTTGCATTGTTGGCAGAGCAACTGTGTCACTGGCATCGTTGGCTGCCTGCAGGGGATCTCCTGTGAGCAAAACGTCCGCCCCGCCAATGAGCGAGCTTTCTGCAGAAATCTGTAGCAGTCCCTTTCGCCTTGTGGCAGAGAGTTCCCCAGCTGCTGTGCCTTGAGTTGCGGGTCTCCCTGCCTGGTGAAGGCCCCTGTATCCTTTGCCTCATGTGCTTCAGCCCTCGCTGCTGCGATGAAGAGAGGCTTAAACAGGAGGGAGCATGAAGGAAACTGTCACAGATTGCGAATGGGGGATAGGTAGAAATGGGGAAATGGCCTTGCTTCCTCTCCTTGGAGCTGTTTGCTGGAATTGATGTGCAGGTTTACTGCACATCAAAAGAAACTCCCGTTTGCACAGTATGCGATGGACCTATGGAACTCATGGCTACAGGGTGCTGTGATAGCTACCTACCTAAGTGCCGCTAAGGAAGGAAGATGCAGACAGGGGAACTCAAGGCAGCAGCTAAGTCAATGCCCTGATACGCCAAAGTGCGACCTCTGTTCTGGGGGCATGTTCAGCCCTTGAGTGCCAGAAAGAGTGGGGGTGGGGGAGAGATTGCCCCCCCTGCGACCCCCTCCTGACTGCCCCTGGCCTGTTTGGCTTGCCACTACATAAAGGCGGGATGTGAAGCTCAGAGGATCATTGGCTCCACCCTGCAAGGCAAGTCCTTTGGGTCAGTTTCTTTCATGAAGACCTATTTTGAGGGGTGAAAGGGGGTGTGAATGTTGGGAAGGAGGTGAAATCTTCACCCCAGGGGCACTGGCAGGCCCCTTTCCCTTTTGGCCCCTGGCCGTTGTTGCTGCTTTATATTTAAACAGCCAATCTCAGAGTGGTTTACAACACATTAAAGCATCAAATAAAACAATACAGAATAAAAGACACTCTAATTAAACTATTAAGTTAAGGTTGAGAAATAAGTTAAGAACTTGCTGAACAGAGAATAATGAAGTTATAATACAGAAGGGGGAGGTGTGAGGAGGTCGGGAAAATAAGGTTTAAGAAAAAATTATTGAAATTATACTTGTTTTTTGTTTGTGTGTGTTTGTATGTCTGTGTGTGTTTATATGTATAATTTGAAATTTTAATAAATATTAAATTAAAAAAAACAACAACAGAATAAAAGACACTCAAGCTTCAAGGAAAATATTTCCAGATCCTACTCTGAGTGGCTTTTTGCTTTCCCCAGTCGCCAGCCTGGCATCCAGATATCTCCACGTGGTCTCAATTGGACCCGAGCCAGTCGCAAAACACACCTGGGTAATTTCTAGCACTGAAAAGCACAGGTCACTTTCAGCTTTTGGAGCGGGGGGGGGGGTGGTAGTGGCAGAAAAAGTAGGTAATGAATTAATTTTGGTGGTGGCAAGAATGTAAAACAAGTTAGCACATTCTCTTGTTTTGCATTGTGATGCTGCTGCCTGCAGCTGGCCTTGCCCCCCCTCCAGGTTCCAGTGACTCCCCTCTTCTCTGCTGTCCCTTCTGACTCCAGGGTGGCCTTGCGGGGGCTCCTTGAGGCTGCGGGGTCCTTGCAGGAGGGAGAGGCGGGGTGCTGTGGGGGAGCAGGATCCCGTTTCAGCCGCTCTCCCCAGCCGAGGGCGAGGAGGAAACTCAATCTGCAGCGCTCTCTGAAGAGGACCCACAAAGCATGTTTTCCTAGCGCTGCTGCTCCGGAACGGAAATAACTCCTTGTATCTGTTACACAACCAAGAGTTGGGCCGTGCCGTCGGCAGTGGCCCTGGGCACGGCAGAGGGACGCTTGCTTGCTTGCTTGCCTGCCTGCCTGCCTGCCAACCGCTTCTCCACCCCTTCTTCCCCTCCTCCTCCAGAGGCGCCAACCTGCTGGCCGTCAACTCGGATGGGAACATGCCGTATGACCTCTGCGAGGACGATGCCACGTTGGACTACCTGGAAACAGCCATGGCCGACCAAGGTGGGTCTTCTCCTCTCGGGCTATTCCTAAGCAGCAGACTTTCTGACTTTCAAGAGCCGTTCAGCGGACTCCCTCAGAAGGGGGTGGCCTTTCCTTCCTCGGAGTTTCTCAGCAGAGGTTGAATGGGAGGGCATCTGTCATGGATGCCGCGGTTCCTGCATTGCAGGGGGTTGGACTAGACGGCCCTCGGGGTCCCTTGCAACTCTTAAGCACAGGAGTGTTTTACCAGGGCTGCTGTCGTAGTGCAATGGCATCTGGAGGGCCACAGGTGGCACAGAGGGGGCTGTCGGTGCCCACTAGCCAGGATGCATGGTGCTGACAGTGCCTAGGTGGCAGGTTCGATCTTTGCATGGGACAGCTGCCTCTTCCTGTTCAGGGAAGTTTTTAATGTGTGGCATTTTAATGTATTTTTAATCTTTGTTGGAAGCTGCCCAGAGTGCCTGGGGAAACCCAGCCAGATGGGCTGGGTACAAATAATAATAATAATAATAATAATAATAATAATAATAATAATAATAATAATAATAATAATAATTCCTGCCTTGCAGGGGTTGGACTGCATGATCCTCAGAGTCCCTCCCAACTCCCTTCCAACTCTACAATTCTGTGGTTTTGCTCGGCCTCCACAGTTGAAGGAAACTGCAGTAGGGGAGAAAGTGCTCTTGTGCTCAGGTTCTGCTCGCTGGTTTCCTGCAAGAACATGGGCCTTGGGCCTGATCCAGCCACCTCTTCTGGTGTTCTTAAGGAGAAGCCGGAGCCCTGGTGGAGGACGTGTCTCTGGGCAGGTCCTCGGTGTCCCTGCGGGAGAGGAGCTGCCCTTCTTCCTCCTCCCAGCACAGCAGCGTCCCCTTTCCAGCCCCCAGTGGGCTGCTTTCCATTCATCCTCTTCCTCTCCGCCCTCAGGTATCACTCAGGACACCATTGAGGAGGCCCGTTCCGCTGTGGAGCGTGCCATGGTGGACGACATCCGCCGGCTGGTGAAGGAAGGGGTGGACCTGAATACGCCGCTGGACCACAGCGCCACCCTGGTGAGATGGGTGCGCAGGGCCTGGCTTTGAGGCGGGCGGTGGGAGCAGGGATGTCTCCCGCCCCTCTTGCTCCAAGTGCTGGCATCTCCTTTCCCCCTACAAAGCCCAGAGAAGTTGCCAGGCCCAGGATCTTTCTTTGAAGGGAAGGGTGGCAGAATATGTGAGATTTAAGGGCACCTGAAGGGCACCGTCCCAGCCCACAAAATGCAGTCCAGTGAGTCTGTGTGATCTATTCTCTGCCTCGGTGTTGACTCTGCACCTGCTGTTTCAAAGAAGAAGGAAACTGCTCAGGTGGTGTTGAGCTCCAAGCCAGGAAAGCTTTTCACTTAATTGCTTATTTCCTAAAATTTATACACCACTTGGTTGGCTAAAAAAACCAAAACACCTCAAAGCGGTTTGTGAAAAAGATAAAACAATAAAATTACCAGTAAGAAAAATCAACAACAATGCAATGGTATCTCGGATTACAGACACTTCAGGTTACAGACTCTGCTAACCCAGAAATAGTACCTCGGGTTAAGAACTTTGCTTCAGGATGAGAACAGAAATCGCGCTGTGGTAGCGGAAGGCCCCATTAGCTAAAGTGGTGCTTCAGGTTAAGAACATTTTTAGGTTAAGAACGGACCTCCAGAACGAATTAAGTTCTTAACCCGAGGTACCACTGTAATATAAAACTTTCAAAAATTAAAAACAGCAGTAGACCAAAGAGCAGATTAACATTCGCACTGGCTTTCTGAACATCTGAGTAGACTTGTATGAAGAAGAATGTTCTTAGCAGGTACCAGAAAGGAAATAGCAAAGCCCCTGCCTGGTGTCACTAGGCAGGGAGTTCCAAAGTGTAAAAGATCGAGTTCTTACCAGCTGTTATGTGGCGCCTGCAAATCCACCTTGAAATGGGTTTGAGCATCTCTGTGCATTTAAGGCAGCGGACAGGCGATCCCACCCAGGTCTTCCTCACCCGAAGCCGCAGCTCTGGCTGAATTGGTGGGACGTGGATTCTGCGCATGCCTCCGCGTCCTGCCTTGCCCCTTCCTCACTGCCCTCTCTGCCCCGCAGCTGCACATCGCCTCTGCCAACGGCTACCTGGAGGCAGCCGAGCTGCTGCTGGAGCACAAAGCCAGCATGAGCGCCAAGGACGACGACGGCTGGCAGCCCCTCCACGCGGCCGCTTGCTGGGGCCAGGTGAGTGCCAGACGGCTCCGGAAGGAGGAAATGGGGGGCCGGGGGCCTTGCAGAAGCAGCCTTGGCATGGGGAGCAGCGGACGCTGGCAGACGCTCCTCCAGGGCAAGGTGCTGCCCCCCAGTGGCCCAGGCCGCTCTCTGCAGCCTTTTCCTGGCACATCGTTGACCATCGTAATCCCATTAATCTGAGTCCGTCTAGAGACCAGATGGCCCTGGTGATCCCCTGCTCAGTTCGATAAGCCAGGGATTTCCTAAGGCAGCTGGCGGTAATGCAAGCAATTAGCCAGCTGTTCCGGGCATTGGCGGAGGCCGCCGTGGGTACGGGAGCTCTGCAGGAGGGCGCTGGTTGCTAGAGCAACCCCAACCCTGGGGAAGCCGTGGGCAGGTTCAGGGTCTGCAAAGCCAGCACTCTGCAGAGAGAGCATGGGCGGAGCTGAACAGACCGCAGGAAAAGTTATTCCAATAATAATAATAATAATAATAATAAATAATAATAATAATAATAAATATTTATAGCCCACCCATCTGGTTGGGTTTCCCCAGCCATTCTGGGCGGCTTCCAACAAAACATTAAAATACAATAATTCATCAGATATTAAAAGCTTCCCTAAACAGGGCAGCCTTCAGATGTCTTCTAAAAGTTGGATAGTTGTTAATTTCCTTGACATCTGATGGGAGGACGTTCCACAGGGCGGGCACCACTAACGAGAAGGCCCTCTGCCTGGTTCCCAGGCAGAGGGCCTTCTTGGTGGTGGCGCCTGCCCTGTGGAACGCCCTCCGATCAGATGTCAAAGCGATAAACAACAATGTATTTTTAATCTTTGTTGGAAGCTGCCCAGAGTGGCTGGAGAAACCCAGACAGATGGGCGGGGTACAAATAAATTGTTGTTGTTGTTGTTGTTGTTGTTGTTGGAGCTGTTCACAGCAGCCTTGCAACTGTCTCACCCTGTCACGGCCTCCTCCCTTTGCTAAAACCTCTTCTCTCCTGCTGGCAGATTCACCTGGTGGAGCTGTTGGTGGCTCACGGAGCAGATCTCAACGGCAAGTCGGTGTTGGATGAGACCCCGCTTGGTGAGTAGGTTGGGGAGGGGTGTGTGCATCAGAAGTGGGGCAGCTGCTTTGACCTCCTGGGGCCAGGCCTGTTTTATTTCTGTTGACGCTCACGGCTGTGGTGCAAACGGCGAATAGCTTTCAAGGCCGAGAGAACAAGGACCTTGCTTCTTTTTTGCTACTCCGCCTCTTCCCAGGGCACAGTCTTCTCCTGCTCCCTTGGGGCTGGGCAGTGGTGGTTGCACTCTGGCAAATCCTTAGCGCAAACCTCAGCGGGCAGAATCTCATCGCATCTTATGCCTTCTGCCAGTCTGCAATTTGGGGGCAGGGCTGTAGCTCAGCGGCCGAGCCTCTGCCTTGGGTGTCTGCATGCAGGAGGTGCCATGTTCAGTCCAAAAGGGCATCTCCAAGTAGGGCTCAAAGAGACTCCTGTCTGAATCCCTGGAGCAGCTGCTGCCAGTCCGTGTAGGCAATATTGAGCTAGGTGGACCCATGGTCTGAGTCAGGGCAAGGCAGTTTCCTAATCACATCATTCCAAGAATTCTGTGTATACAGTACTCAAATATTCAAATCAAATCAAATCAAATTTTATTAAACGGTCACAGACCAGATTAACTCGTACAGCTAGTCAGCGAAGCATAACACCGGAAAAAACAAAGGACAATTTCAATACAGATTAGGCCATAACAGCAATTTAAAATTAGACAGCATAAATAAAATTAAGTATTTGCCTTCCCCTGCATATTGACATTGGAAAGCTCTTGTTTCCTACGCCTAATAGCGGCTACACAGAATTTGGCAACATTGATTGTAATTTCAGGAACCTTATCTTCTACCAAGGCTCTCATACGTTGGAGTTCTGGTTCATTTTTAAGCTTTTGTAGAACTGGGGCAATAAAGGTCAGGCGTAGATCCGCGTAGTAACTACAGTGCAGCAATACATGCAGACTTGTTTCCACTTCCGATGAGCCACATGAGCAAACACGTGACTCATATGGTTTGCCCTCGTATCTGCCTAGCAGCAGGGCAGAGGGCAGAACGTTGAATCTGGCCAGGGTAAAGGAGTGTCTGTACTTAAAGGTAAAGGTAAAGGTACCCCTGCCCGTACGGGCCAGTCTTGACAGACTCTGGGGTTGTGCGCCCATCTCACTTAAGAGGCCAGGGGCCAGCGCTGTCCGGAGTCACTTCCGGGTCACGTGGCCAGCGTGACAAAGCTGCATCTGGAGAGCCAGAGCCGCACACGGAAACGCCGTTTACCTTCCCGCTGGTAAGCGGTCCCTATTTATCTACTTGCACCCGGAGGTGCTTTCGAACTGCTAGGTTGGCAGGCGCTGGGACCGAGCAGCGGGAGCGCACCCCGCCGCAGGGATTCGAACCGCCGACCTTTCGATCGGCAAGTCCTAGGCGCTGAGGCTTTAACCCACAGCGCCACCTGTACTTAGGAATTTGTAAATCAGGTACTCAAATATTGGGCACGCCTAAATCCCTGAACTGCCTTGCAGCTACTGGATGAGGCAGTAAGCGAGAGAGAGAGGGGGAGAGAGCAAGCTCCTTTGTGTAATAGTAATAGTAATAGTAATTTATTTGTACCCAGCCCATCTGGCTGGGTTTCCCTAGTCACTCTGGGCTAACAAAATATTAAAATACAGTAATGCATCAAACATTAAAAGCTTCCCTAAACAGGGCTGCCTTCAGATGTCTTCTAAATGTCAGGTAGTTGTTTATCTCTTTGACACCCGGTGGGAGGTTGTTCCACTGGGAAGGCGCCACCACCGAGAAGGCCCTCTGCCTGGTTCCCTGTAACCTCACTTCTCGCAGGGAGGGAACTGCCAGAAGGCCCTCGGAGCTGGACCTCAGCGTCCAGGCAGAACGGTGGGGGTGGATCCACCAAGTGGGTCCACTTGGGTTACACAGCTACGAAAAGAGCTTTTAAGCTGTCTGTCTCTTTCACTGGGCAAGGCGCACTCAGGGCAATGGCACTGGAAGGCCAGGAATGCTCGCACGAGGTATCGCAGGAACTCAGGCAGCCCAGCAAGATCTCATAAGAGCACCCCGGAATTGGTGCCCTGAATGGGCCTTGCTCCTTCCACGCCAAGCGAGGCAAAGAGCTTAAAAGCTCTTTCCGCCCTCCAAGCGGAAACCCAGCATAGAAAGAGCTTTCAGGCTCTCTCCCTTGCTTAGAGTTAACTTGTACGATTTCAACCAGTCCCTCTTCAATCATGCACATAAGCAGAATTTGGCACTTAAGGTCTCTGCTCTATTAATTTTTTTATATATATAAAGAAGTCTCTAGTTTTTCTGACTAGAGGAAAATCTGAACATGTGTGACAGTGTCTGTCTAGATCTCGGAAGGGAGGGCGCTGCTGAACTGGGCTTGCTGTGCCGTGTCCTTGCTGCTGGGCGGAGGCTCCAGGTTCGGCAAAGGTGATGGAGGGAAGAAGGGTCTGGTCCAGAATGCCCCCCACCCTCCCAGTTCCTGACTCTCGCCTTTCCCCTTCCTGCCAGACGTGTGTGCCGACGAGGAAGTGCGGGCCAAACTCATGGAGCTGAAGCACAAGCACGACGCCATCATGAAGTCCCACGAGAAGCACAAGTCCCTGCTGCAGCGACGCACCTCCAGCGCCGGAAGCCGAGGGTACGGCGTGCGGTGTGGGCTCGATGTGTGGGGCCAGAGTAGCCTGCCAGGCCCAGAAGGGCAGGGCAGGAGGAAGAGGAGCGATAGAGTAGCCGTCTTCAGGCAGCTGAAGATGGAGCAGGCTCAAATGAGAAGAAAGGAGATTCCGAGTTTAAGAGGAACTTTCTGGTTGTGAGAGCTGTTTGACAGTGGAAGGTGTGGATTCTCCTTCCTGGGAGGTTGGAGGGCCATTGGCCAGGGGTTCTCCAGCTGTGATTCCTGCTTTGCAGGGGGTGGACCAGACCCTCAGGGTCTCTTCTATGACTTTATGAGTGGGGAGGTGGAGCAAAACCTCCCTGGAGGCTCTCTCCCCCCCCCCAATTCTTTTTATTGATTTTCCACATTTATAACAAAAAAAAAACACACAAAAGAAAACACATTACAATACTGAAAAAACAAAAAAACAAAACAAAAATATGGACTCTTATTACTTCTAAAACCCAATCTAACTTTCATTGTTATCTGACTTCCTCAAATCCCCTCCAACTGAATTTCACTGCATCACCTTGTAACAGTTCTCCAAAACCATCTTTCTAGTAAAATTAACTCCTTCAGTTTACTACCGCCTTCTCTTTTCTTAATAGTCTAAATCCATAATGCTTTACAACTCATTCTTATTCTAATCCTAAGCCTATTTGATACTTTCAAGTGACTTCTAATTATCTTAGGTAAAGGGACCCCTGACTGTTAGGTCCAGTCGTGACCGACTCTGGGGTTGCGGGCTCATCTCGCTTTATTGGCCGAGGGAGCCGGCGTACAGCTTCCAGGTCATGTGGCCAGCGGGACTAAGCCACTTCTGGCGAACCAGAGCAGTGCATGGAAATGCCATTTACCTTCCCGCCAGAGTGGTACCTCTTTATCTACTTGCACTTTGACGTGATTTTAAACTGCTAGGTTTGCAGGAGCAGGGACCGAGCAACGGGAGCTCACCCCGTCACGGGGATTAAGTCCGCCGACCTTCTGATCGGCAAGTCCTGGACTCTGTGGTTTAGACCACAGTGCCACCTGTGTCCCAATGTAATTATCTTATATTACAGTATTTAGCTAAATACAGTGGTACCTTGGGTTACATACACTTCAGGTTACATACGCTTCAGGTTACAGACTCCGCTAACCCAGAAATATTACCTCGGGTTAAGAGCTTTGCTTCAGGATGAGAACAGAAATTGTGCTCCGGCGGCATGGCAGCAGCAGGAGGCCCCATTAGCTTAAAGTGGTGCTTCAGGTTAAGAATGGACCTCCAGAACGAATTAAGTTCTTAACCAGAGGTACCACTGTAATCTTTAAATTTCTTCCAGTCTTCTTTTTGATTGTGGATTCTCCCAGTCAGGTTGGCCAGCTCCAAAAAGTCCAACGTCTTCACCTGCCATTCTTCTGGAGGCTCTCTTTGCTTTGAGAGACTTGTGCAGAAGCGGTTCTCACCCCCTCCCTGCCCCTCTTTCTCCCCCACTCCAGGAAAGTGGTGAGGCGGGTGAGTGTGACCGAGCGCAGCAACCTCTACCGCAAGGAGCACGAGAAGGAGGCCATCGTCTGGCAGCAGCAGGCCGAGCAGCGGGAGAGCGAGGGGGAGGACGAGGACAGGCAGACGGACGCTGAGCTCCAGCCACACGTCTTGGTGAGGGGGGGCCTGATCCTGACCGGGGGGGGCGCGGGGAGCTTAGCCCCTGCCCTTTCAGCTAGCCGTCCGTGTTTGCTCTCAACAGCCAGGCCGCTCTGCTGGGACCCCTTGTAATAACACACCCCATTTCTTTGTCTCCCCCCACAATCAAATCAGCCTCAAAAAACGAAGCAGCTCTGTCTTCGAATCGGCTCCAGCTTGAGTTTCAGTTTAATTGGAGGGCTTATTTTTTAATCACAGTATTTTTCGCTCTATAAGACGCACTCCCCCCTCCTAAAATGTAAGGGGAAATGTGTGTGCGTCTTATGGAGCGAATGCAGGCGGTTGAGGTCAAGGCGGTGGCTGCCCCTCTGCCACCGCCATTGCTCCAGAATCAATGTCCCGAACGTGTAATAATTAATTAATTAATTAATTAATTAAAGTGTCCCCGGATTCATTGAAAAAAATCCGGTAACCTTAGTCTAGCTTCCCTAGCAAGAAGGATTCTGGTCTCTTGGGAAAAGTCACTTAACATTTCCCCCTTGTCTGTTCTCGGAGTCTGTCCTTCGCCCTGCGGTGGTGGTGGGGAGAATGTGCCATGGCTTCATCCTTCCTCCCTCTGTCCTGGCAGGACGCTGAGCCGGCCGTCGTGGTGGAGCCAGGGGAGCAGCTGTCCGAGAGCAACGGCTCGGCCCATCCCAAGCACCTCTACTCCAAGCGCCTGGACCGCAGCACCTCCTACCAGATGGCCACGCAGGACGAGCCGGCGGCCGGGCTGAGCAAGGAGAAGGCGCGGCACACCCTGGCCGACCTGAAGCGCCAGCGGGCGGCCGCCAAGCTGCAGAGGCCCCACGCGGAGGACCTTTCCCTGGGCGCCGGCGAGGCTCCCATCCCGGACTCGGAGCACAACTCTGTGTATTTCACAGCGGCCAGCGGGGACCCCCCGCTCCTCAAACTGACCGCCCCGGCGGAAGAGACTCCGGTGGAGAAGAAGCGCTGCTGTCGGCTGATGTGAGCTCGGAGGGAGGCTCTCCTCTTCCTCCTCCTCGGCACCCTTTGACCCAGGCCTTGCACCCCTCCTGGCTGCGCCTGGTGGGTGCCCGGCGCCTCTGGGGCTTGGATGCAGCAGCCTAAGCCAGCTCTTCCCCAAGGGCTTGTCTGCGGGAGAGGCAGCACCCTAGCCCGACGGAAAACCCCAGCTCCCTACAGTTGCCGGTGCAGAAATATCACCTGCCAAACTACAGTTCTCTGTGTTGGAAGGAGTCAGCTATCTGGCAGCCCGGAGTGCTCTTGCCAGTTCTGAAGGGAGAGTCCCTGCGCTGCTGTCCTGGCAGGTCTTGGGGACGACGAACAAGGAGATTCTGCTGCGTCCATTGCGCTGGTGCCCAGGGCGCAAGTGGAGGCCAACGCCCACGTCCCGGTTCTGTTCCAGTGGGCTGCTCTGCCCTTGCACAGGGAAGTGGCAGCAGGTTGTGGCTGCTCCGGAATCGCCTGGAGGAGGCCAGGTTTCCTGGGAAAAGGGGACACACGGAGTGAGGGGACCTGAGCGCCTCTGCAGGATCCGGTTTGCCCGAAATCATGCTGAATGTTCTCTGCGGAGTTTTCTGTGTCTCTGAAATGAGCTGAAGCGGGTGGCTTGGGTGTTACAAGGGAGCTGGGGATTGTACTGCATCACTTGCCAGCCCGGCGGGAAGGGGGGCAGGAGGGGGGAGGCACACCAACCCTCCCCCAAAAGGCTGTGTGTGGGGCGCCCCTTTCCTGCTTCGTCAGGCTCCCCCACCGTGCCCTTCTCCTCTTCCCCGGAGCCGATGCGTTCCAGAGAAGAAGTGCGTGCTGGGAAGCGCCAGTTGGGGAAATGGGTTTCTCCTTTGGCAAAGCGGCCCTCAGCTGCTGGAGAGTGGGGCCGTTTCTGAGACTGGGGCAGTTGAGGGGGCACCTGTGCCTTGGCAGATGCGAGGAAGGGAAGGGGCACCTCCCCAACGCCCTGCGTTCGAGTCCAGCCCTGGGAGGGTCTGGCAGAGCCAGTGTCCGTGTGCATCCTGGTCCCTTTGGCCTCTTACTGCCCCTCAAAGCCCTGACAACGGTGACTGCAAAGCGTCCCCGGCTGCTTCCGACATGAGCGACGGGGGAAGCAGCCGCTAATTTCCTGCCGCCTTAGACGCAGCCCTGGCCTTCTGCTGCTGTGGCAAGCGGACAGGCCTGCCTCTTCGGAGGGGGGGGGCACCTCTTGGGCAAAGCGCTCCTGTTTTGATCATGCCTGGCTGCCTTCAAAAGGCAGCCGCAAGCCTTGTGTCTCAAGGATGTTTCTCTCTGTCTTTACCGTGTGGCCTTCGCCAGCCTTTGCACTCCAGCCCCCATCAGCCCCCAGCTGGGCTGAGATCCAGGGGGCAACCAGCTGGCAAAGGCTGCTCCTCATGGATTTTTCTATCACCTTTTGTATCCTCTTTTGTCTTAAAAAAATCACAGTGTTTTTCTTCTTCTAATGACTGGTTTATATTTTTCATCCTGGTGTCCCCCCTCCTGCCTTTGATAAAGCAATAAATTCAGTGACCTCTCTCTCTCTCTCTCTCTCTCTCTCTCTTTCTCTCTCTCTCTCTGAGCATCCTCGTCAACCCACTGAGGGCTGGCCACAAGATGGGGCGGGTGCTGGGAATCCGCCCCTCTACCGAGGACCAACTTAGGTGTTTTCTGCCTTCCTTCCCCTCTGCACATGCCCAGGAGACAGCTGAATTCCTGCCAGGAGCTTGGCTGCGTTGCATCTCCCTTCCCCCACCCCGAAGGGGGAAAAAAGTATTCCGAGAAAAAGGAAGAGGGAGAGGAGATTTTCCTCCCCACCGTTCCCCTTTTTTCAAGTTCCTCCTAAAGGAAATGAAGAGCTCCTTTGGGCCTTCCTTCCTCCTGGGGATCTTGCAGGGATGTTTTGGTTGCAATTCCTGCATTGCAGGGAGTTGCACCAGGTTAGGGCTGCCCATGTGGCCCTCGGGCCTTTTGGGGGGCACTCAGCAACGTTTGATGCCCACCTTCAGCCTTCGTGTTGCCTTCCCAAAGCCAGGTAAGCAAGGTGCCAGGGCTCTGACAAGGTCCCCAGAGTCCCCCTTCACAAAGCCTAGCTGCGCTTTCCATAATACTACTACTACTACTAATAATAATAAAATTTATTATTTATACCCTGCCCATATGGCTGGGTTTCCCCAGCCACTCTGGGCAGCTCCCAGTCAAGTGTTAAAAACAATACTGTGGTACCTTGGATTATATACACTTCAGGTTACAGACTTCGCTAACCCAGAAATAGTACCTCAGGTTAAGAACTTTGCTTAAGGCTGAGAACAGAAATCGTGCGGTTGCAACAGGAGGCCCCATTAGCTAAAGTGGTCCTTCAGGTTAAGAATAGTTTCAGGTTAAGAACGGACCTCCGGAACGAATTACCGGTAAGTACTTAACCCAAGGTACCACTGTACAGCCTTAAATATTAAAAACTTCCCTAAACAGGGCTGCCTTCAGATGTCTTCTAAAGATAAGATAGCTGCTTATTTCCTTCACATCTGAAGGGAGGGCGTTCCACAGAGAAGGCCCTCGGGCTGGCCCTTCCATGCCTTTGGAAGCGGGTGGCAGGGCTCCAAAACCCTTGCCAGAGCCTTGTGCCTCCTTGCCAAAGCCTGGCACCGAACGTCATTGGCTCTGGGAAGGCAGCAAGAGGGCTGGGCGGGGGGCATCAAATTTAAGCCCTGCTCCCTGTCCCCACGCGGCAGGGCAGTGTGCGGCCCACAGGTTACGTGTCAAAGCACTGTAGCAACCCACTTGGTATGAAAAGTTGGACTAGATAACCCTTGGGTGGTGGTGGTTCCTTTCAATTTTGCAATTCTGCGACCTGTCATGTGGGGAATCCTGCTTCCTCAGCCCCCTGGAGGCCAGCAGGTGGGGCTGATGAGCTTCTCACTCCTCTGGAGGAGGAGGAATTCTCCCTCGTGACTCCTGTCCAGCCCTGCAGTGTAGGCTGGGCATTCTGCATTGCTGCCGTTGTGCTTTCCCACCCAGGAGTTGCGCCTCCAGTTCGTCGGCCCAAACGAGGTCTCTCTTGCAGCAGAAAGAGGCCTCTGGTGCCCTGTGTGGCCAAGAGGAGCCCAAGATCTCTTTCCCTGCCCCTTTTGCTGGCATCCTAATAATAATAATTTTTATTTATACACTCCCCAGCCAAGACTGGGCTCAGGGAGGCTGACAACAGATATAAAACAATCGATTAAGATGCAACTTAAAAACAAGATTAAAACACAACGTTAAAATGCAGCCTCATTTCAATAGAAACTCAAATCCGAAACGTTTTGGGGATGAAAATGTCAAGTCTTCACCAAGGCCAACTATCCAGACTGGTCCTACGTGGACCAGAAAAAGCCAGGGAAGTCTCCAAATAGGAGTTCCATCCTAAGGCTTGAACCTGATTCTCACACCAGGGAGCTTGCTTTGGGGTGCCGCAGCGGGAAGCGAGGCAGGAGCTGTGAGCTGAAAGGGTTCGGCCTTCAACCCATCCGAACCACTAGCGGTTTCACCATGGAGAAAGTGCCACCCCGACTGTACAGTTCTGTGATTCTAAACCCAGCAAATGGTCCCTTCCAGAGCTGTGTTTCCATGCAAGCGGTTTGTTCCCAAGCCCTGGGCTCCCCTGGGGCAGAGAACTTTGTTCAGCAGCAATCAGGAACCCAGAGGTCACAGGGGGACCGTGCCTTCCAGTAGAAAACAGCATTGTCTCTCCTCTTTCCTTCCTCTTCTCCTGGCCAGAGGTGCGTCAGGGATGCTGAGGCAGCCTAGCTTCGTCGCTGGGGCTCCAGGAAGACGTCTGACGTGGCTTAGCAGGAGTTTGGACCCTCTCCGGTTCCGCTTTTGCACACAAACTCCTCGTTTCTGCAGGGCTTGCACCGCAGAGCATCCCTCCAGAGGCTGCCCCTCAGCAGTGTACCTTGGGTCCCAAAGTGAGGCTCTCACTTTTCCGGGTTGATCTCTGGGGGAGGGAGCTAGGGCTTGGGGAGCTTTTGGATCAACCCTTTTCTACCATTAAAAGTGTTTCTGGTAAACAACCCCAACAGACGTCTGGTTGTGTTTGTGTGGGTCTCTGTACTGAGTGACGGTCCCCTGCCTTCACTCCTGCTCCCCTCTGCACAGCTTGTGAGGGGGCCAACGGGGTTAAGGCTTGACAAAGCTGTGGGTGGGCTTTGCACCAATGTGAGCTGAACCCTGCTGTGAATGTTTCTCCCACTAGTACGGTGCAAGGGGAGTTGGGGAGGGGAAATAGGTGCTCAAGGGTGTGTGTGTGTGTGTGTGTGAGCAGCTGTCACTCATCTGGAATCTAGGAAGTCTCCTTATCCCGAGTCAGACCAGTGTTGTCTGCACTGGCTGGCAGCAGCACTCCAGGGTTTCAGGCTTGGGGTCTCTCCCAGCCCTTCCTGGAGATGTCAGAAATTGAACCTGGTACCTTCTGCTTGTAGGTTCTAGCAGACAACGGACCATGGGAAATGGGAGGGGGTCCCTTTTGCTTTCTTGCAGGGGGCGGCCAAAAAGCGAGGGATGAGTCTGCTTCCTTCCTGCCAGCTCTTTTTCTCTCCTTTTAGTGGTCCGCATTAGGCCAACCTCTAACCTGGCACCCCAGCCTGGCATCAAGGAATGGGCAGCTATTGCTATAGTCACCAGAAGCTTTTGCAGTCTGTCCACGCAGGAGCTAGGGAAGAGGCACAGCATAGTTGTGTGGCGAGTTCCTGCTTCCCCCAGTAGAAATAAAGACACATGGCACAATTATTAAGGTTAATGGGCTAAATAAGGCCACAGCTTTATTGGTTATGGGTGATGAGCGGTATTGGCTTAGGCACTGGTCCTAACCACTATATCCCACTTCAGCCCGTCCGCTTCAAGTCCAGGAAGGGTTAACCACCAGAAGGGGGAGTCCGGCTGATGCACATCAACTAGGAACTCCCCCCCCCCCCCCCCGGTCACCGCTAGGGGGCGTGCCTTAGGCCCTCACCTCGCCAGGCTTCAGATAGGGCCACGCCCCCCGGAATCCTTTACCAGACTACCCTTCAATATGCGGGGCAGGAGATGGCACTTCCCTCTTCCAACCACAGAACAATGCCAATACGAAGAAAGTTGTGACAATTTGCTACGAGGTAGGCGAAAAACCAAATGGCCAATGCCAATATTTGCCAAGTGGAAAAATTCCTACCAGGCCCCTCAATGGCGACCAACCAAGGTCCATAGCGAGGTTAAGGAACGAAAACCTTATAGGGCGGGAGGGTGGAATTAGTGCCAGCTGCCACGTGCGTGGTGGGGGCATGAAGCCCACAACACCACCTCCTTTTGCAGGGCTTTGTAAAACACTTCTCTTGCACGCAGAAGGTCCTAGGATTGATCCTCAACTGAGAAGGGTCCCCTGTCTGGATCCCTGGAGAGCACCTGGTTGGCCACTGGGACAGCAGGATGCAGGACTCAATGGGTCTCTGGCCTGATCCGGCATCCTTTCCTTCTGCTCCCTCCTTCCCCATCTCTTCCCCGACCTTCACAGCCCACGTCCCCCAGCTGGTGGATGCCAACAATGTCTTGAGGAACCGGAGACCCTTCAGTGAGGGAGGAGGCCCTGTGGGGTCTGGTTTCATGACTTCCATGCGCAGAGCAAAGTGTGACAATTGTCGGAGGAGAAGCTTCCCAGCTGCTTTGGGTGCTGAAGGATGGCTGTGGGAGGTGCTCAGAGCTCTGGGCTTGCCAGCAGAGCAGGTGGGCCTCCGTCAAAAGACAGGGCGTCATCGCCAGCTTGATAGGTGCCAAGCAGCCTGTTCGGTGCCCGCCGGAGGCAGCAGCGCCCGGCCTGTGCCAAGCGAGGAGCTTTTGACCTGCACAGTCTGTTCCTTCGGAAGCACACGGACATCAAGAGGCGGCCGTGGCGTGCTTCCTCGGAGGAGATGGCCTGGAAATTCAGCCGCTTGAGCTCCTGCAGTGTGACGGCGGAGCATATGAGCTGTGAGTGGCAGGTCCCTGGTTTGAAGCTCAGCTGTGAGCCGGAGCCGTCCTGATCGAGTTGCATTGTTGATCCTGAGCCGAGCAAAGGGCTGACTTTCAAGGTGCCTTCCGGCTCTTGGGTGGGTTTTTGAATTCATGGAGTATGTTACAGGAAAAATCCGAGGGCTCCCTTGGACAAAACAAAGACACCAACCAGGATAACTTGGAGCAAAACAGCAGCCTGTAGGCTTGGCCTTTATTGAACTGTTGCAACAGGGTATTCCCCTCACGTGCAGGAGAGAGGAAAGACCCAGAAGAATAGTGTGCAAGGTCTTATAAAAACTTTTGAAATTCCCCTCCTCTAGGTCGAGCCCACCCCCAGAAACATCATGAATACATTACAGAAAGGAGGAGTTGAGGGAGGCATACATTACAGAAAGGAGGGGCTGAGGGAGGAGTTGGTGGTAACATGAGTGTCTTGTCACCTGGCTGGTTCCTCCTTTCCCCCTCCCCATGAGTACTTTCCAGAGGACAAAGGGCAGTTTGCAGTTTCCTGCCCCCTGAGGGAAGATCTGATCAGTGTCCTTTGTTTCAGTCTATGTTGAATCCACTCCCATATGCAAGTTCTTTGTGATCTTGATTGTCTTCTGTCTGGGATCATCAGGGTTGGCATAACAACTGGGCAGGGCTCCTGTGGATGTGCTGAGACAGTGAAGGGATTATGGCTGACCAGGACTAAGCCACCCGCCTTTGTTAGTTCTTGTCATATGGAGAAAAATAAAAATGGAACAGTGCAAACAATGTATGGTTGATTTTCTATGAATTTATAACAGAAATGTGGCGTTATGAATTTATAACAGAAATGTGGCGTATGTAGTGTGTGAGTGTGAAGTTTATACAAACAGAATGATTGGGGTGGGGGGGTTCCTGCTACAAGTAGCACATGGCAAACCTTTATGATACAATAATCTTTATTATTGTCCCATACAGAACAACAAAACTGAAAAAAATCTACATCAGACATTCAAAAACCAACAAGCCTGCTATCCCAGCCTGGTTAACCCCCTAAAAACTCTGATCCCCCATAATTAAATACAATATACCCCCATAGAGACTACCTTCTTCTTGTTGTTTAGTCGTTTAGTCATGTCCGACTCTTCGTGACCCCATGGACAGAGCACGACTACCTTAGGTAAAGGTAAAGGGACCCCCTGACCATTAGGTCCAGTCGTGGCCGACTCTGGGGTTGCGGCACTCATCTCACTTTACTGGCTGAGGGAGCTGGCGTGCAGTTTCCGGGTCATGTGGCCAGCAGGACTAAGCCGCTTCTGGCGAACCAGAGCAGCGCACGGAAACACCGTTTATCTTCCCACCGGAGCGGTATCTATTTATCTGCTTGCACTTCGACGTCCTTTTGATCTGCTAGGTTGGCAGGAGCAGGGACTGAGCAACGGGAGCTCACCCCGTTGTGGGGATCTGAACCGTCGACCTTCTGATTGGCAAGCCCTAGGCTAACCCACAGCGCCACCAGCGTCCTTAAGAGACTACCTTACACTGTGTTTAAATCCAAAATCACATTTGGATAAAAACTGTTTCTCAGGTGGCTAGTCCTAGTCTTTATAACCCTGGACCTTCTTCCAGAAGGCAGAAGCTGAAAGAGATCATTTCCGGGGTGCGCACTATCCAACACTATCTCTGCAGTTTTCCAGCTTTCTGGAAGCATAGATTTGATCCAAGGTGGGAAGAGCGCACCCAATTATTCTCTTTGCAGTCTTTACAACCCTGGACAGCATTGTTTTTCCCCTGACCGTTTCAGCCTCACTGCAAAATGGGCGTAAGAACACCAGCTGACCTCACAGCAGACTTGGAAACATTACTAAGTCGAAATATAAATAAAAAATAAAAAAATTGTCCAGTAGCACCTTAGAGACCGACTAAGTTTGTTCGTACAAACTGTATATGGGCTCTTGGAAACCCCATAGGGGAACAAGGGCAGATGTTTGTTTACAACGGTCTCGCCCTTTTAATGCAAGCTTACTGAAGTGAGTTTCTTTTTAATCCACATTAAGACTCTAGGAATCCCTTCCAGCACTACAACTCTATGAAACAGAACACCAGGCTGCTAGACAATAATAATAATAATAATAATAATAATAATAATAATAATAATAATAAAAAATTTTATTTATATCCCGCCCAGCCCAGCCGAAGCCGGGCTCAGGGCGGCTAACAACAATAAAACAGTACAACACAACACAACACTCTAAAATCATTCATTATAAAATTAATTCAACTCAAACCAATGGCAACCATTGGGCCAGATCAGGCCAGTCCTGCAAGCTGGACATGATCTGGCCACCTGCAACTCTCAGGAGCTGGTATTCAGAGATCCCCAGACCCAAGATCAACACACACACACACACACACACACACACACACACACACCCCTGCCCTCTGCCGCATCAGTGGTGAACCTCCAGCCGACCAGAAGGAGCTGGTTCACATGGGTTCATTTTGGAAGCCCAGCTGCTGGTTCAGCCTGCAAGGTCTCTCCCCGCTGAATGACCCTGCTGACCACGCGGCCGAGATGTGGCAACCTTGTCCGCCTGGCCCCTTGTCCAGCAGGCAGGTCAAGCAGGAACCAGCGCAGCAATTCTCATGATTATTTGGCCGGACCAAGCAGGTTTCTCCAGAGTCAAAGGTCTGCAGCTGCTCTTGGGCTTTGTTTTCCTGCAATCTGGTGCGTCCAGCCTTCCGCTCTGAACTCCTTTCGGAGAGATTGCTGCAGGAGAGAAACTAAGCCGAGCAACTGCTGCCTTTCTCCACGGCCGTCCAGGCGCAGGACTGAGCTGAACTGCCATCTAAACTGGCGCTTAGCCCCCTTGCACGACATCCTGACAGCCCCCCAGATCTGTGGTGCAAGGAAAGCCCACCCAAAATGCAGGCATCTGTGCTGATCCAATATATTTCATACACCCACAACTTCGTTGAACTCTGACTTTCCATTGCGTAGCTTTTCCTGGAAAACACACAGAGCTTTGAGGAAGAAACAAAGAGTCTCTGGTCTGCTGCAATGCAACCTTTAGCTTGGGATTAGAAAGGCAAACAACCTTGCGGAGACGTGTGGCCGTTTGAACTGCGAGGGCAGAGCAAGGGGAAGGCCTGCCGGCTCCCCTGGCCTTTCTGGTAAATGACGTCCGCACTCCTGCCTTGGAAGAGGTCCCAGAACTGGGCTCCCCCTTACACCACCAATCCCCCATTGCTCTCCACTGGATCCATCTATTTGGCACCTCTTGCAATTACAGCCGCACCTTGGTTCTCAAACTTAGTCCGTTCCAAAAGTCCGTTCCAAAACCAAAGCGTTCCAAAACCAAGGCACGCTTTCCCATTGAAAGTAATTCAAAGCAGATTAATCTGTTTCAGACTTTTAAAATAAACCCCTAAAACAGCAATTTCACATGAATTTTACTATCTAACAAGACCACTGATCCATAAAATGAAAGCAATAAAAAATGAGCTGCAGTCACACAATCAATCAGTAGCTGAACATCCGGGATCTAGGAAGGAAGAGTAGCAGCAAAATAGTGGTTTGTCTTGTGATAAGAATTTCAAAGTCTTAGATATATAATAAATGTTCATAAATGTACCAACCAAGAATATACAGGAAGACTGACCTGAAACCATTTTTGATTCCCAACCTGACCAAATGTTTTCTCTGCAAGGTCAAAGGAAAATGGAAAAGCCACCCCATTGTCTTTTCCTTCACAAATCCTGTCTTAAGAGATGAATAGTGTGTGAGCCTGTGACCTGGCTCAGGAACTAAGTATTTATCATTACAAAAGATTGGCCAGGCTCCCCAGGGTATCCAATCAAGTGAGCATTAACAGATAACCTGTCAGACGAGATAAACAACAACGTACTCAGATTTCTGCTGTAGACCGTCTTTTCTGTGATGTAGGTATGATGTATCTGGGGGGTGGTCTTAGGTTACACCCCGTCTGTGATGTATGTATGATGTATGGAGGGGTGGTCTGGAGCTCCAGGGCAGGGAATTCAAAATGTCTATATAAGGGTGGACACCCCTTGGTTCTGGGTCCTTCTTCTTTCCTGTGTGTGAGGGGAGCACCCCGTTGCAATAGATCAATAAAGATCAGGCTTACCAGCTGCTTTGCTTCTCAATATTCTCTGGTTGCCTCTGTTATTTTCTCCTACCAATAGGGAACCTACGAACAAATGAATGCTGTTGTTTTTCCTGTCAGGTTATCAGATAATGCCTTTCTTGGTAGTCTGGCCATTCCTTTGAGATGGTGATTTCCCAATTCCTGAGACAATAGGAAGGTTCCCTCACCCCCTCCCTCCTTGCAGATGAAACATTTGGTCAGTTTGGGAGTCAAAATGGTTTCAGGACGGTTTTCCTGTGATGCTCCAGACATGTGGTCCACATATCTATGTACGTGCTTGGTTGGTACATTTATGAACATTTATTATATATATAAGACCTTAATTTTTTATTTCACAACTAAAGCATTTGAATGATCCCTGCACACAGGCCTTGGCTTGACAAGCAGCAGAAATCCTGAGGGAGGGGAAGAGCTGCCCCTTTTCTCTCTGCAACCCCCCCTTGCAAGCCTAGAAAGAGGCTCCTGCAGTACAGCAGGAATGTCTTGACCAGCTGCTGATATCTGAGCCACCCCAAAGGACATTTTCTCCTTCAAGCCGTCCCTCTGTGTCCCCGCCCGTCTTCCTTCCCTCCTGCTTGTGACCTGCACATGATCCTGGGAGGGTGGAAAAATGTGCCCTCTCCTGGACTCGGAGCGGGACACGGAGACCCTTTTGCTGAAGACACGGACCATCATCATCATCATCATCATCATCATCATCACAACCTTTCCCGGGAAAATCAGAGGCTCACTATGTCAGGTTCCTATTGGAAGACTGGACAAACACTAGAACATTAGCAGTGGCGAAGTTTTTATCGGTGGCTGCAAGAACCAACGATCCCTATCTTTAAGTCTGAACAAAATGCTTGATTAACCTGGAGATAGACTCTCTAATTGTGCATTGCTTTGTAATGATTTGTTGGGTCTCTGGACCGTTATAAAGATTGATGAATAATGATGATGATGATGATAAAAATTTTTTCTTTATACCCCACCCTCCCCAGCCAAGACCGGGCTCAGGGCGGCTAACACCCGATATAAAAACAATTGATTAAAATACAATTTAAAAACAACATTAAAATACAACATTAAAATGCAGCCTCATTTCAGTAGGAACTCAAATCAAAAACTTTTTTGGGGATGAAAATGTCAAGTCTTCACCAAGGCCAACTATCCAGACTGGTCCTACGTGAGCCAGAAAAAAGCCAGGGAAGTCCCCAAATAGGAGTTCCATCACAGAAGGAAAAAGGAAAGAGGGGAACGGGATCAAGTTGATTCCAAGCCAAAGGCCAGGTGGAACAACTCTGTCTTACAGGCCCTGCGGAAAGAAATCACATCCCGCAGGGCCCTGGTCTTATGAGACAGAGCGTTCCACCAGGCCGGGGCCAGTGCTGAAAAGGCCCTGGCTCTGGTTGAGGCTAATCTGACTTCCTTAGGGCCCAGGAAATCAGCCCTGAGTGCTCCCTGGAAGGACAGATCCTGAAGCTGAGGCTCCAAGACTTTGGCCACCTCATGAGAAGAGAAGACTCCCTGGAAAAGACCCTGATGTTGGGAAAGATGGAGGGCACAAGGAGAAGGGGACGATGGAGGACGAGATTGTTGGACAGTGTTCTGGAAGCTACCAACATGAGTTTGACCAAACTGCGGGAGGCAGTGGAAGACAGGAGTGCCTGGCGTGCTCTGGTCCAGGGGGTCACGAAGAGGCGGACACCACTAAACGACTAAAGAGGCAATGGACTGTCCTTCTTGAACTGTGGTGCCCAGAACTGGACACAGTACTCCAGGTGAGGTCTGACCAGAGCAGAATACAGTGGCACTATTACTTCCCTTGATCTAGATGCTATACTCCTATTGATGCAGCCCAGAATTGCATTGGCTTTTTTAGCTGCCACGTCACACTGTTGGCTCATGTCAAGTTTGTGGTCAACCAAGACTCCTAGATCCTTTTCACATGTACTGCTCTCAAGCCAGGTGTCACCCATCTTGTATTTGTGCCTCTCATTTTTTTTGCCCAAATGCAATACTTTACATTTCTCCCTGTTAAAATTCATCTTTTTTGTTTTGGCCCAGTTCTCTAATCTGTCAAGGTCGTTTTGAAGTGTGATCCCATTCTCTGGGGTGTTAGCCACCCCTCCCAGTTTGGTGTCATCTGCAAATTTGATCAGGATGCCCTTGAGTCCATCATCCAAGTCGTTGATAAAGATGTTGAATAAGACCGGGCCCAAGACAGAACCCTGTGGCACCCCACTAGTCACTCTTCTCCAGGATGAAGAGGAACCATTGATGAGCACCCTTTGGGTTCGGTCAGTCAGCCAGTTACAAATCCACTGAGTGGTAGCATAGTCAAGACTGCATTTTACCAGCTTCTTTACAAGAATATCATGGGGCACCTTGTCAAATGCCTTGCTGAAATCAAGGTAGGCTACATCCACTGTGTTCCCTTCATCTACCAAGCTTGTAATTCTGTCCTTCCTGTTAATTTATCCAGTTCTGCATAGTCTATCAATTTCATCCGCCATTCTTCTTTCGTCGAGCCTTTTCTTCTCCTGAAGGTGTTCTGCAAGGCAGCAGATGCGGGTTTTTTCTTGGGGTTTACTCTTGAAACCCTTTACACGAATAAATATGGGCACAAGGTAGCAGTGGTTTAGCACCAGAGCTTTCCTTCCTTTAGATGAGCTACTTTCCCTGGTTGATAACCTGAAAATCATAGGTTCTGTGTGTGTGTGATTAGAGAGATTCCTTTCATTAACATGTTCTCTGTCTTATCTGCGAGGAGCCCAGAAAACTTCCTTTTTCTTTGCTGGAGAATGTAAACCAAGCCAACAAATAAACAGGACTCTGGGCAGCCTGCACCTGAATCCGTCGCAAGGAAAAAGCACTCTGCATATGCACAGCGCACTCATGCTTCTGAGGCTGAGCTCTGTCCCTGAAAGCAAGGTCTGAGTGTGTGAGAGAGATGAATCCTGAGGGTTGTGCATGTTTGTGTGCATACCTGCTTGCCCTCTAGGGAACGGGGGCCTGGAGAGTTGTGGGTCTCTCCTAGGAGGGTGGCTTTGGTCCTGGGTGGCGGGTGGACTGCAGGCAGCCGGCAGGATTTAAATTTAGTGGCTGAGCCTCTTGGGGGCTGGCCCTGGAGGCAGCTGCTCTGGCAAAGGTCAGGCCAGCCTGTCCGGCTGCCTGGGAGGGAGGGAGGGACGGAGGGGGCGCTTGGCTGGAGGAGGAGAGCTGGCAAGAGGACTCCTGGCTGGGGCAGCGAAGGAGCCCAGGAGAGGCT